>NC_143505.1:27931287-28234318 GCF_051622355.1 Phaseolus vulgaris | reverse complement strand
TTTTCTTTTGCAGAAGATTTGCTTCCAATTCTGTTTCTGGAATCTTGTAGCTTTTATTTTCTCTTTCTTCTCCTCAGAATTTGTTTTTTGTTTTGATTCAAAGAAGCAACTTGGACTTTTGCATATTTGGCCCATTCACAAGGATAGATGCTTCAGATCATTTACCCTATAAACACAAAATTAACAATAATAATATATAAGGCCCAAATAAACCCAATTATAAGAATATTAATTAAAACAATGGATTTATTTATTATTATAGTCCAATAATCTATGATTAAGGCTATTGAATGTGAATAAATATATGCTCATCAGGGTCTCATCTTCTGAATGACCATCGGTGAAGATAAAAACGTTTTTAGCTGTTGGAATATTTCTTCACACTTTTCATCCCAGCTGAACTTCGCTGCTTTGCAAAGCAATTGCACCATTGAATGCATTTGGTCGACTAAGTGAGGGACAAACCTGTAGAGGGCAGTAAGACGCTCGATGAGTTGTTGCATCTCCTTCACATTTTGAGGGCTTCTCATCTCGGTTATCGCTCGGCATTTGTCCGAATTTGCCTCAATTCCTCGACGGGTTAGAATGAATCCCAAAAACTTACCTCCCTCGACGTCAAACGCACACTTCTCGAGGTTGAGCCACATGTTCGTCCTTCTTAGAACTTCAAATACTTCTTCCAAGTCTTTGACATGTTGGTCACATGAGTCCGACTTTTTGACTATATCGTCCATGTAGATCTCCACGTTCCAGCTGATCATCCCCTTAAAGACCTTGTCCATGAGCCTCTGATACGTAGCGCCAACATTTTTCAGGACGAATGACATCACCTCGTAGTAATAGTTCACATTGTTCGTCATTAAGGTGGTCTTGTCCTTTTCCCTTGGATGCATGCTTATCTTGTTATAGCTAGAATATGCGTCTAAAAAACTTTGAATTTTATGGTCGATTGCGCCATCTACCAGTCGGTCGATGCTAGGAAGTGGATATAAATCCTTTGAGCATGCCTTGTTGAGATTTGTGTAGTCAACACACATCCTTCATTTGCCAACCAAGTGGTGTATCGTGCCTCTCGTATGAACCCAACCGCCAGGTGATTTTCGGCCTCTTTCTTTGCTACCAACCTCTTCTCCTCCCCCAGCTTGTGCTTCTTCTAGGCTACCAGACGCGCCTCCCTGTAGATTGAGAGCTTGTGGGTAATGATATCTGGACTCACTCCCGTCATATTGAATGTCGTCCAAGCGAAGAGATCAATGTTCCTCTTCAACGCCTGGTGTACCAGCTTGACCTCGGCCGCCACTATGGTCATGCCTACACAGATGCTATGTTCCTCATCAAGGAGAGGAACCCAACGTAAATCTTCATTAGCTTCGAGCCTTGGGTCGGCCTTTCGGGATCTAGGTCGACTAAAGTGACCGTATGCTCTTGCGCATCGGTTGAGCTTCTCTTCGAGGGGACTTTCGTCCTTGAGAGGATTTTCGTCTAGGGAATCAGTCATCTCGTTGTGTAGGTCCTACCTTTAGGCTTGTTGCATAACATTACCGTGCTACTTTCTGATCTACATGCACTGTGAGAATGTCTCCCGAAGGGAATTTGATGGCCAAATGAGGTGTGGAGACAACCACCCTCAACTTGTTGATGGACGGTCGTCCCAACAAGATGTTGTAGGAGGTGTTGGCATCTATCACTAGATACCGAATTTTGATGGTCTTGGTCGCGTCACCCTCGACGAAGGTGGTATAAAGCTCAATATAGCCTCCGGTTCCTACTCTCTCACCCGAGAAGCCGACCACCTGATCATCATATGGCTTCATCTCCTCCTCAGTTATTCTCATTTATTTGAATGTCTTCCAGTAGAGGATATCCACTGAGCTCCCCTGATCTACCAACGTTTTCATAATGGTGAAGTTTTCGATATCAACTGATATCATCATAAGGTCGTCCTGCAAAGGGTCGACACCCTTGAAATCTTCGTCGGTGAAGGTGATGTGTGGCATTCTCGGCTGGAAAGATATGATATTCACCTGTTGCACTGCCCTCAGGTGTTTCTTCCTAGTCGTGTTGGAGCTACTTCCCCCGGCAAAGCCTCCAACAATAGTGTTGATGACCTCTTAGCCACCCCTTCCTCCTTCCCTTCTTGGAGGGTCCTCCCTTCTCGGTCGACGCTCTGGTCGGTGGTCGTCCTCTCTTGCCCTTTGAGGGGAGTAATCCCTCCGCTACGTTGCCTCTTCTCTTCGTGGGGACCGTTTCGAACCTCGGTCCCCCTGCAAATCGACGGAGATGTCCGACTTGGCTAAACTCTTCAACCTTATCCTTGAGCGGCTGCATTCCTCAGTGAAATGTCCACTTTTTCTATGATACCCACATCGACAAGTTCAGTCGCCATTCACAATGCTTACAACCATCCTCGGTGGTGGAATTAAATCGGCACTCAAGGCTTCATCCAAATTTTTTCCTCTGTCAACACTTAAGGGGGTGTATCTTGTGAACCGAGGGCCCCGATTGTCCCTGTGCCTATCCCCTCGATCGATAGTCGGTCGGTTCAGACGCTCCTTCTCTTTCTCTTTCCCTTTATCGTCGCCTACCTCAGCCCAGGCCTGATTCCTTAATTTTCTCAACTCTTCCAGGTGCATGAACCTAGCGGCTCTCCACCTAAGCTCATCCAGGTTTGCGGTTGGCTCCTTGCATAAGCTGTCAGCAAACACTCTCAGTTGTAGGGCCATGACCATGTGATGCATGGCCACGTTTCTGGATGTTCAGGCCTACCTTATTAAACTTGTCCATGAACGTCCTCAGAGATTCACCCTTGTTCTGGCGAATATTGACCAAGGCAATGGAAGTTCGGTGATGGGATCGGCTGGTAGCGAACTGTGTTTCAAACTTGGACACCAGCGTCTCAAAGCGAACTCCTTTCAACGAGGTTGGGAACACTCGTCACAAGATTGCGTTGTCCGAGGTGTACAAGCTCATGTTCATGGTGTACATGTCCATGTGTTCGTCAGGGTTGGTCGTGCTGTCATATTGGTCCCTGTTAAAGTATTTTCGCCTAGCCGGTAGCGGTACTCCAATTATAGAGTCGGTGAATTGGTGTCGGGGGGTCAAGTCCAGGGTACCAGTTGTAGGGATCGACCTATTCAGATAGGACGTCCTCGGTGTGGACCTTATCCTTTGGCTCCTCAACAATTCTAGGGCCAGTGGGGGTGGTGAAGGACCTCGCAATGAGGTTGGTCAGCCCGACAGACGGACCCCTTTCCACAAACTTTCTCTTCATTTCTTCATTCTCTTTTCTAAAAGCCAGAATCTCATCCTCATTCCTTCATTTAGTCTCCTCATTCCTTCTCATCATCTCAACCATCTCTCTCAGTAGGGACGTCAAGAGTGCCATCTGCTCAGCATCAGACATCTTCTCATTCACCATGCTTCTGGTTGACACCATTTGTTTTCTTCTTCACGCTAATTCTCTTGGCCCCACGGTGGGCACCAATTGTTATCGAACAGGGTTGGAACCAAGAGAACAATTTGAACACTCCTTACTTAATGCTTGAGTCATGATTAGGAGTACATTACTTAGTGCTTGATCACTGATTAGTCTTGTTAATCTTATTTAGGTGCAATGGATTTAATCACGTCGGTTGGTTTAACCTAAGTGTCGAGTCAGAATCTCGATCGTAGAACCATACCAATATAAAAGAAATCAAAGATATTTATCTAGTTAACTTTGAGCATAGTTGATGAGAGAAAAAGAAAGAGGAGACAGAGAGTTAAACTCTTTTTTAATCTTAATAAACTTTAATATGCAATTACGTAGTCATTATCTTTTTCATATTTTTTTCATTTACTATTGCTTTGTATTTAAATTTTCTTTTATTGAGTTTTCTTCAAAAACAACTTAATCTATTTCAAACATTTTTCTTCATTATTTCATTTTACAAACACAGGATTAAGCTTTTCTCTTTCGTCTTTTTTATTCTTGCCATTTTAATACAGTATATTACTTTTATGTTTTAATATGTTTTATAGATCAAACATATTTTATAAAAATAGTTATAACAATATTTTTATTAGAATAATGTTATAAATTTAGTTTTCTTTAATGTTAAATTACTGTAGTGCTAAATAAAAAGTCTTTTATACATTGTTAGTATAAATAAAAAGAATCAATAATTTTTTTTATTATAGTGTATTAATTTTATTATTATTACCAAACACACAACTAGAAAATATATCTTAGAAGTGGATCACGGCGTTTTATTATCCTAGTTTTGTGATAAAAAAAATAGTCCAGAATACATGTGGAAAAAATACTGGTTGATAATTTTTAGTAAGATTTTCTTAATTATACTTTTTTTTATTCAAAATTTAGAATCTAGAATTGATCGAGTAATTTAGGAGGAGATGTAAATTTTTCAAAAGGTATATATTTCTAAAACAATCAAAACAATATTTTGCATATCTAATTAATAAATAGTTAAATATATTTTTCAACGCTAATTTCCTGGACATTTGTTGTAAGGCAATTATTAAAATGAATCTTATCAATACTTTTTTAACATAAAAAAATGAATTTTCAGTATCAACTTTATTATAATATTATAATATTAAAGATAAATTGATATGAAATATGTTAATATTTATTTGTTATATAAAAAAAATTGACAATAACTTGCTTCAATATTTTGTTATCATAATTATAAAAAAAGTTGAACTAAAAATCAAAATAAATTTAAAAAACATATTTAATTCTTAAAATGACTTATATATTAGAAAGTTTATATATTTTCAAAACAAGATAGATTCCCTCACTTTCTCTTTAGTTAATGAATTGTCTTTTAATAAAAATAGAGACAAAGGTATGATACGTGATTTTGGTGCATTTGGTTGCCTGACCGATATTACCCTAATCATTGGGTGGGGTGCCAAGTGTCCGCCAATGCCTTTTAAAATGTCCATTTTGTCATTTCTATTTTATAGCCACATATTCAATCTTCTTTTTATGATTATGAAACTTGGTAAAGATTGTTTTTTGGGGGTGAAAGTATGGTGAGTATTGAATTTAATTGTATTGGGTAAGCTTTATATTTTATTGCAAAATATATGAACTACAAGAAATGTTTGATATTAGTTTCAAAAGTTTTTTTTTTAATCTCTCGATTTTTTTTATTAAACAATTTGAAATAATAATTTAAAGTTTTTACGATTGTGTTTTTTCGAAGACTAGCTACATCATAAAATTTACAATTAAAATGGGATAAGTCCTCCATTGCACAATCCAACCTAATATCTCATTCAAAAAAATTGAAATTGTGCAATTCAAAATAATATTTTCTTAAGCTTTATTAGAAAATATATTAGATATTTTTAAAACTCCTAATTTAAAAGTGTAATCACATATGCCGAATTTGAAAATTTATGATACATTTTTTTTCATATACAGATTTATAAAAGTGTGAAGAATGTTAGCCAATTTCAATGATCAGCAAATCTTTGTAAATTAAAATTTCATTCTACTTTTGCCAACATATGAAATGGGTATATGCATTTCATATTTTTCTCTTCGTGATTCAATTCATGATCAAATATCATGCAGATTATTTGATACGTGATTCTCGCATTATTACAAAATGGTCAAAATTCTATACGGGTAGAGTTTTATAAAATGGGCACATATGCTTTACTGAGTCTACTCTCATATTAATCATACAACATTATTGTGTATATAGACAACATTATTGTGTATGCAGAGTAAGGCTTTGGAAACTAAGGTTTGCTATGTGGATATACTTTTCATAAGTAAAGAAATGAATCATTTGGATCAGTATTTGATGAAAAAGATAGTGAGAGAATATACATCTGAATAATAAATATCTTCTTCCTACAAAATAAAGACATATAGAGAAAAAATCAAGCTATTATATATTATTTTTTAATTTATCCTCACTTTGTTATTTTTTTATTTTTCACAGTAAGATTTTTTAATATTAAAAAATAATATTTTTTATTTATATATAGTGATTTATTTTATAGTATATGTTTAATATTTAAAAAAATTATTTTATGTTCCATTTTTATTTAATTTGTTGTTGTTTTGATATTAATATATTTTTGTGTATAATTATTATGTTTATGAGTAATAATTTATTTGATAATAATTTGTTATGAAATTATTTTTAATTGTTAATTATATTATACTTTTGTTATTGTAGTATTTTTTTTATTTTCATTTTTCATTATTTTATGGTTTTTAATATTAAAAAGTAATATTTTATTTATTTATATAAGATCTAATTTATTTTTTGATTTATTTTTTAATTTTATAGTATATGTTTAATATTTTAATAAATTACTTGAAGTTATGTTTTTATTTAATTTATTGAATACATATTTTTTAAATCACATTGAAGAGTATAAATAAAAAAAAACTTAATCACGTTAAAATCCAATATATCATTCTTTATTGAAGCTTTAGACGAAATTTTCCCTAGACAAATTAAATCTTTAATTACCAAAATAGTCTTAAAAACATCAATCTTATCTTGAAATATAGCATAATTCCTCATACGTCATATCATCTAAATAGAAAAAATTATCACAACAAGCTTAATCAATTTAACAAATAACTATCATCACTCTTAATTAAAAAAAAAAGATCAATTAGAAAAATAAAAGTAAGAAAAATATGTCGAACCTAACTCTAAATATACAAAATATTAAAATATTTAAAAAATAAATATTGAATAGATTTACTGTGTTTTTCCCAAAAAGATACGCATAATACATATTTATTCTAAATATGATACGTAGGAAGCGGCGAAAAACTTTCTAAAGTCCTAGAGCATGTAATTTATGATGATTTTAAATGTTGTAATTGTTTAACTAGTCAAAAACGATGTCAGTACAAATAACAATGCATCTAAACGTTATTATTAACTTTATAGTACGATATTTATAACTATTATTATAATAAATTTTGAAATGTTATGTTAGTTCCAACTCTTGTAATTTAAATATTAAATATTATAATTTTTAATATTTAACTGAACATGTTCTCATAATAAATTGAACTTGTTTTCATGCTATAATTAAATATGTTTTTATAATTTAATCTCATAATTTAATTAAAACTTATATTCATAAATACTAATAAAATAATTCAAAAACATATACAGATTTATAATAAAAAAAAATTATTCATTCAAATATTAAAATATGAATACATAAAATGATAATTTAAGATTTTCAAAATACCCATTCTTCTTAACGTTTGATACAATATTATAATACACATCTTAATTTAAATTTATATTGTTCCTCATTTTACAATATTTTAATTTAATAATGAAGTACTACATTAAATATTTGGTGTCTGAAATAAAAAAAAATTAATTATTTTTAATTTTTATAAAATAAAGACAATATTATAGTAAAAGTTAAAATATACTAAATTATACCTCGTTAACTGATACCTGTCCCAAATCATTCTGCACTTCGGAAAACTTTATTTAAGTGGAGATTTTTTATAAAAGATTAGACAGAAAAAGTGTGGAAAAGATATATATAATTAATGTTATAGAAAGAGATATAAAAAAATAAAATTCTATTATGAATAATGTACTATATATGAGTATATATAATGTAATGCAAATGTTTGAATAGTTGAGAAGTAAAATAAAGGTAATAAAATAATAGCAATATGTATAAGTTGGCCTGACCGCAACATACATCAGCCACGTGATTACTATAATTTGAATAGATTCACATACATCAAAATGAAAATGTAGTCCTTAATTTTGCATAAGAAAAATGATTACATTTGATTTGATGACGAATAATAATAAGGTCAGGTGATGGATTGATGGCAGAGCAAAAGCAGTAGTATGTCATGTCTCCATCCTTTTGTTTTGTTTTTTCCAGTTGAAAATATATATAAAATATAATTTTTGTTTACTTTTTTTAATTTATAAATTTATAAATAATTTTACTGTAAAAAATTAGCAATGGACAATTTTAAATAATTTAAATAATGCTTTGAAAATATTTTGTGTACTTTTGAATGGAAGAAATATCCAAGTTGTGTGTGTAGAGCTTGGATTATCACTTCAGAGAAGCATGACCAATAATATAAGTTCAACAAAATTTCTTCGAGCATTCTTATTTTGTTCACTTTCCCAACCAAAGCTCATAATTTTTTGGGATTTTGTAACTTAAAACTTACCTGCACTGTGAAGCATAAACGAATCATTTATGATTGTCTGCAAGTAATCCAAAGATCTATTAAAAAAAATTTCAGAATAACATGGCATATGTGTGCATGTTTTGATCATTTATCACTTAGATTCCTACTTAGCTTTCCATATCCTTTCACGGTCCAGACTATCAATAACATATATCTAAATAAATAAACATATATTTATCAATTTGGCAACTATAGATTTGTATAATGATTTTTCAATTTAATAGATTACTACAAAAGGTTGTCTAATAATTACTACAAAAGGTTGTCTATATACAGTGACGATTTTAATATAACGGTTATTAATAATTTTTATAAGGATTCATAAAATATGATATCTTGATATCTTAATAACTGTTATAGTTATCTTTCAAAACGTGTTATTTTGAATTGTCACAATTATTCTTCGAAATGTATACTCTTTCGCATTTTCATTCCTTCCATATCATTTCTCATTTCCATTTTTTTGAAAACTTCATCATTTTGACTCTTTGGAAACTGAATTTGAGTTGGAACTCTCTTCACTGAGAGAACCTCTCACTCTCCCCATACCCTCTTCACTCTTCAGAAACCCTCAAACCCTTCACTCACCACTCTTCTCTGCTCAAAACCCTCAAACCCTTCCCTTCACTCTTCACTCTACTCGAAACTCTCACTCTCACTACAAACACTTCACCCTTAATGAAAACACTCTTGCGCCCTCTCACCGAGTCTCCACAAAACCTAATCCTTCCCTTCACTCTGCTCACGAAACCATCGTCGTCGTTTCTTTTGTTCACCGTTGTCACTGGCTTGAAGGAGGCCTCCTTACAATGATTTCAATCATTCGTCGTTGCAACAACTGTCGGCTTCACGGTATCATTTCAAGATAACCTTGTCTTTGAAATCTATTGTTGGATTGCCATTATAATTGTGAACATATACCTAGTTAATGTGTAAATTTGAAGTGTAGGGCTATGTTGTGGAGAAGAAATGCCTCCTAATAACTTCTGTAAATTGTATTGTACCTCTAATTGTAACTGATTTCCTCATTAAGTTATTTTATTGCTCCAATATTTTTTATTAGTTAGACAATTTTAGTCTAATTGACAGGTTCTCCACCACTCTAAGTTTAAAGGGAAATTAGAGATATTAGTTCAATTTACATTTCACACATTATTGAAATGTCTTCAAGTTCCCTCTCATTCTATTTTGTAAACACTGTCCAGTTTAGATAATGCATTTTAATAATGTGGAATAAGCAAGTGTTGTTATTAACCCTTGAGTTTGATAAAAATTTATTTTATGTCAAATGCATTATGCTACTAAACAAGTTGGTTTCCCCTCACGTAAACTGTCAAATGAAACTTCTTTCAACACTACTACTATATATTGAACAAGATCTTAGCAATGATCATTCTTTTATATTACTGAGAGAAATGTGTTTCTTTTCTTTTCTTTTAGTACAAGGACTTATGAACTTATTTGTTGGTTGCTTGTGACAATTGTTTTGTGTTGTATGGAGGCAAGAAAACATCAGAGGCAATTTGTGTATTAAATAAAACCTTAAATAATGTTACCTTTAATCAATCTGTGCCACATCAGTGTTAAGATAAATAATATGAATATGGAATCACTAATGAAGGGTTTCTTAGCATGTGAATTTGGCCTTTTGAGTAATTCAACTATGGTTGATGATGAGCTAGGGTTTTTGTTGTGACTATTGTCATTTGTGCAAATTATCCATGCAACTTCTATGAACTTTTCCTTTCAGTGTGTTGCTTCAACATCTATGATCTTTTCCTTACACTTTTGTGTTGCTTGTTATCTTGTCATCTATTGTGAAGCTACTCACTACATGTGTTGTGTGCATAATACAAAAAAAAAATGCCAAGTCTTATCTAGGTAGGTATGATGTGACTTGATTTTAGATTGACACATTGTAGAGGTTTCACTTCTGATTAAGCTTTTTGAGATTAACAATTTAAGGTGAGAACCTAAAGAAGATCCCCTTGGACACGAACTTAACCAAGTGGTTAAGTAAGTGTGAAGGTTCACTTCTAGAGGGTAAAGAGAAAAACACAAATAAGGTGATTATGATGATGAAGGTAACTTGCGGAAATAAAAAGAACATAAGATGAAGAATGACAAGTGAAAACCAAAATAAAGACAAGCATAATAACATAAAGGGAAAAGGGAATGATGGCTTAAAAAGAAGATAAAAAGAGGAAGGAATGAAGGAAGTTTATGGAAGAAGAGAGGTTGTCACGCCACTTGGAGAAAAAGGTACTCCAAGATGAGTGATAAAAGAGTCACCACTTGAGGTGATGCACACTCAAGATAAGACCCAAGATGAACATTAGTCTCACTAAACACTCCTGCAGAGTTTCTTTACTATATTCAAATTCAATGTGTGAAATACTTAAGGCAAGGCACTCTATTTATAAGAGAGAGTGTCTTGGAGAGCAAGATAGAAGGGTATGGTTGTCATTTGTGAGAAACCTTCTAGAAGGTAGGTCAAAGAAACCTAGGTGAACATGTCATGAAAGGTGGGCTTGGTACAAACCCAAATTAATAAGCACACCTTACTCAAATACTAAGCACACCCTACTCAAATTACTAAGCACACCCTACTCTAGGTTATTCTTCTATTTTTCACCCTTAAAGTGAGCCCAATTTATTTTACAGAAACTTATCTTGTGAAAAGACTAGAAGGAAAAACAACTAATATTCTGGTCCATGTTTGGTTCTTCTTATGTTGAGGCTATTCTGAGGCCTGATGGGGTCTGGTCCTGTATGTTGAGATGACTGACCTAGTTGTGAAGTGTTTGTTGTGTCCTCGGTTATCTGCTTGTCGAGTTGGGTTGTATCAAGGTAGGTGTTGATAACTATGAGTTTCATTCAATCCCTGTGTCTTTGGCCTTAGTTTTAACTGATGGACCGTTGACAATGGTATGTTTAGGGTTTCAAATCCTTTTCAAAAACGTCTAAGTGTAAAACAACCGGTTGAAATGACAATTCAACAGGTTGATTTTCCACTTCTCTTTGATTATCCTTTCACGCCTTCCGGTCAGCCTGGGTCCAATACCAAGCCTAGTCAACTCGAACCCATATTAAGCCGAGTCGGGCCAATGTCGAGCAGAGTCGACTCAAGCCGATGTCGAGACGAGCCGGTCCAAGCCCATGTCGAGCTAAGTCTTTCGGGTCCAATATCGAGTTGAGCGGACTCATGCCAATATCGAGACGACTGGGCTAGGGCTGATATCGAGCCGAGCGGGCCCAGGTCAATGTTGAGCAGAGCAGGCCCGAGCCAATGTCGAGCCGAGCGGGCCAAGGTTGATATCGAGCCAAGCGAGCCCAGGCCGATGTAGAGCCGAGAGGGTCTGGGTCGATGTCAAGCCAAGTAGGTTCGGGCCGATGTCAAGCTGAACGGGCCCGAGCCGATATCAAGCCGAACGGATTTCGATCGATGTTGAGCCGAGAGAGCTCAAGTGGATATCGAGCCAAGCGGGCCTGAGCAGATGTCAAGCCGGGCGAGCCCGGGCGGATGTAAAGCCGAGTATGCCCAATAGATGTCGAGCCGAATGGGCCCAGGCTGATATCGAGGCGAGAGGGCTCGAGCCGATGTCGAGGCGAGCGTGCTTGGACCGATGTTGAGCCGAGCGGGCCCAGGCTGATGTCGAGCCGAGTGGGCCCGGGCCGATGTCGAGTTGAGCGAGCTCAGGTCAATGTCGAGCTTGGTGGGCCTGGCGGATGTAGGGACGAATGAGCCTGGGCCGATGTCGAGATGAGCGAGCTTGAGCCAAATTTGTCTATGTCGATATCAAGCAGAATCAGCCTGAGCCCATGTTCAGGCCCATGTGCAACTGAGTTGATTCGGGCCAATGTCGAGCCGAATCGGTGTCGAGGCGAGTAGGTATGAGCCCTTGTCAAGCCGTGTTAGTCCAGATCGATGTCGAGCCGAGTCGGCCCCAGCCCATCTCATTCCAAATAAGTCTGGGCTGATGTTCAGCTGAGTCAGTTTGAGCCGATGTGGTGTCGAGTCGGCCCAGGCCGATGTCAAGTGAAGTCGGCCCAAGCCCATGTTGAGCAGAGTTGGTCCTGGTCCATGTAGAGCCGAGTCGGTTTGGGTCATTATTGTGCCGAGTCGGCCTGGGTAAATGTCGAGCTGAGTCGGTCAAGGTCGATGTCGAGCAGAGTCGGCCCAGGCCCATGTCGAACAGATTTGGTCTTGGACAATGTCGAACCGAGTCGGTTTGCGCCGATGTCAAGCGGAGCCGGCCCGGGCTGATGTCAAGCAGAGTCGGCAGGGCCATGTTGAGTCGAGTCGGCCTGGGACCATGTCAAACTAAGTCGGTCTGATGTCGAGCCGAGTTGGTTCGCGTCCAGGTTGAATCGACTTAGGCCCAGTTCGAACTAAGTTAGTCTGTGTCCATATCCAAATGGATTTAATGTACTTGACAAAGTGGATTTAATCTAATTAACAAAGTGGATTTAATCTAGATTTAATCCACTTTAAATGGATTTAATAAAATTCAAATTAATTTGATCTAGTTAAAATGGATATAAATTTTAAATCCAATCCATTTGTTTGGATTTGGATTGGAACTTGATTGGATTTTGAAAAATCCAATCCATGACCACCCTTAATTATTTTGATGATGATTATAATTTCTTAAAATGTCCATGATATATTGGCTGGTCTAAAATGTTTTTGGTTTCCATTATGTTTTGATTGTAAGTATTAGACAATGAATTGGTATTATAGATAACAATTTTGTTGGTTTGATATTGGAGGTTCATTATTATTCTGGAATTGGTTGATTGCTGGTTTGATAAGGTTTATTGTTGGTCCAGAATGTTTGATGTTTTGATAGTGATATATTGATCATGATATACTATTTTGATTGTAAGTATTAGACAATGAATTGGTATTATAGATAACATTTTTGTTGGTCTGATATTGAAGGTTGATTGCTGGTATGAAATTGGTTGATTGTTGGTATGATAAGGTTCATTGCTGGTCTGAAATGTTTGATGTTTTGATCATGATATATTGATCATGATATATTGTTTTGGTTGTAAGCATTAAACAATGAATTGGTATTACTGATAGCAATTTTGTTGGTCTGATATTGGAGGTTCATTGCTAGTCTGAAGTGGGTTGATTGTTGGTCAGATAAGGTTCATTAGTAGTCTAATATATTGACAATGATATATTGTAGATGATATCTTGTATGCTTGATGATGTTGATTCATAACAGTTTTTTAGAATTTCTGTCATAATATGTCCAAGTCTTACAAGTATGCTGTTTTGACAATAATGATCATTACTTTCAATTTTATCAAGGAAAAATTGATGAGCTAATGTTGACAAATCCAAAAACCGCTTCAGATATATCTCCAGATGATCCAATTGGTGTCATATTTGGTAAGGAGCATCCAGGTCAAGTTAGAGGGCTATCATATGAAGGTTGTCCCAAACTTGCATTTGAAAGATCCACAACAAGGTTAAGTGGTATGAACTATGCTTCCTCTAGTTCAACTTCATCAAATGTGGAGGAAAAGGTAGTTCAAATGGAAAGTCACTACAAAAAACGCTGTATATAGTGACAATTATTTTCGTATAAATTGGCGTTTATAAATGCCACAATATACGCGTGTGGCGGTTACCCGAAACGACATAGAATTGGCCGCCACAGAGTTTAATGTGGTGGTTATAAGCTACCCTTCGCAGCACCCGTCACTTTAACACTTTGTCTAAAGTGGCGGTTTTTATCTGTAAATAGTGTCAGTCATAACTATTGCAATTTAATTCATTGAAAATGATTTCAGTGCCATTATATATGTATAATGTGACGTTTTTAATTGTAAGTATAATAATAAAATTGTAAAAATAATACATTGGTTTCAACGACATAATTTTAATTTTAAATAAATGGAATTTAGCAACCCCTTTTTTATAATCTGGTTTACACAATTAAACTAAACATAATATATTTTCATAATAAAAAAATACTAATTAAATAAAATAATATATTAAATTATAAGCATCCATTCATTGCATTAAAAATTAAAACACACATAATATTATTCAAAAGTTGATACATAATTGAAAATTAAAACATAAATAATTTTTTAAAAGTTGATACATAATTTAAAATTAAAACACGCATAATTATTCAATAGTTGATACATAATTTAAAATTAAAACACACATTGTTCATCCCTAATCAGTTTTGCTTCTAACACTTGATCATATTACTTGATTAGGTGAAGAAACACCATTTCTAATATCTGATGCCTGAAATAAATAATTTTAAGTTGATGATTTTCAATATTTATAATCTATACATAATACAAATGGACAGGACTCTCAGGGTAAGTTTAAACACGTGTCCTCTCCAGAAAATTTTGAAAAAATAAATAAAAAGATTTAATACTAAAAGTAGTAAAACTTCCACCAATCAACACAACACACCAGGGCAAACCAAAACGTGACATGTGCCATGTTTTAAAACTCACTTTCCCGTTTGGTTTCCCCATTCTCCCTCATTTCGCTTTCTCTGTTCTCTTTCTTTAACATTCTTTTTCTCTCTCATCCTAATTTTCTCTGAAACCCTAAACTCCTCTCAATCTTTTGCCCCCTTCTCTCCTTTTTCCCCTTTACTCTTTTCACCATTTCGGCAACTGCAGAGCTGCTCTATTGGAAAGTAGTTTTGCCTAAAAACACCATTACCCATCTTTAGAAATGGCGCCTTCTTTTGAAATTTGAAATGGTAATGACGATTTTTTTCACTATATATTGTGTTGTATCCAACGCTTTTTCATTTCTGTTCCATTTTCTTCTGTTCATTCTCCATGGACCAGGTAATGCTTTATATCTTTTTGTTCGTCTCATTATCACATCTATGTTCTGTTTTACGGTTAATTTTTATTTTGCTGCAAATCCACCGTATATTCATTCACCTATTGAAGATTTTTTTCCTTTTTTGCATTCTAAGGTTTTCGATGGTTTAATCGTTAATGGCGTTGTTGTTTTTTCAGTACATGGTTTTATGGTTGAAAACGTCAAGATTAACAAAGCACGTAAAAGGTAATGATTTTGACCTCCTCTTTTGGTTATTTTTTATAATTGTTTGTTGCGTCCTCTTCTGATTCCATGGTTCATTAAAAGATATCTCCTTTTTACGGTTATATTCAGTCACCGATTGAAGATTTTTGTGCTTTTTTGCATTCTAGGGTTTTCGAGGGTTTAATCCTAAAAGGTACTGAGTTTTTACCTCCTCTTTGGATGCATTTGATAATTGTTTGTTGCGTCCTCTTCTGATACATAGGTTCTATAAGGAGTGACCATGGAAGAGAATTTCAGAATGAGAAGTTTGTCAAGTTCTGTGAGAAGTTTGGGATTCTGCACAATTTCTCTGCACCAAGAACACCACAGCAAAATGGAGTTGTAAAGAGGAAGAACAGGTCTCTTGAAGAGCTTGCAAGAACAATGCTTAGTGAATCATCACTTCCTAAGTATTTTTGGGCAGATGTAGTGAGTACCTCTTGTTATGTGATGAATAGGGTACTTATAAGGCCCATTTTGAAGAAAACTCCATATGAACTTTTCAATGGAAGGAAGCCCAACATCAGTCACCTTAAAGTCTTTGGCTGTAGCTGTTTTGTTCTCAACAATGGAAAGGAAAGCTTGGGAAAGTTTGATGAAAAAGCTGACCTTGGTATTTTCATTGGTTATTCACTCACAAGCCATGCATATAGAATATACAACAAAAGGTTGATGACTGTAGAAGAATTTGTTCATGTTGTCTTTGATGAGGTAGATCGCAGAATCAGTCAAATCCCAAAGATCAGTGCTGAGGAAGATGAACAGAGAATCAGTTTGGAGAAGCTGGAAATCTGTGCAGAAAAACAACCGGTTGATTCGCAGAAACAATCGATTGAAATTCTGCAACAGAGTGAGCTGCCCAAAGAATGGAGGATTCCTAGAGATCTGTCAGTGGATAACATCATAGGGCAGATAAAGGAAGGTGTCTCCACACGTAGCTCCATCTCAAACTACTGCAGGCACACAACTTTTGTCTCTCAAATTGAACCAAAGTCAATTGAGGAAGCTCTCAAGGATGAGAAGTGGGTTGAAGCTATGCATGAAGAGCTAAATCAGTTTGAAAGGAATGAGGTATGGTTTCTTGTCCCTAAAACTAATGAAATGAATATTATTGGTTCGAAATGGGTTTTCAGGAACAAGCTAGATGAGGATGGAGTGATCACAAGGAACAAAGCAAGGCTAGTTGCCAAAGGCTACAATCAAGAAGAGGGCATAGACTATGGTGAAACCTTTGCTCCTGTGGCTAGATTGGAGGCTGCGAGGCTGCTGCTGGCCTTTGCTTGTACGAGTGGTTTTAAACTCTTCCAAATGGATGTAAAGAGTGCATTCTTGAATGGCTACATCAATGAGGAAGTCTATGTAGATCAACCACCGGGTTTTGAAGATCACAAGTATCCTAACCATGTCTTCAAGTTGAAGAAAGCTTTGTATGGACTAAAACAAGCTCCAAGGCAGTGGTATGAGAGGCTTAGCAACTTTCTGCTATCTCATGGTTATGAAAGAGGAATGGTAGACAAAACTCTCTTCATCAAGAAGTCAAATGCAGAAATAATTCTTGTGCAAATCTATGTTGATGACATCATCTTTGGTGCTACACAAGATAGATTGTGTGAAGAATTTGTGGCTGCAATGAAAGGTGAGTTTGAAATGTCTATGATGGGAGAACTATCTTTCTTTCTTGGATTGCAGGTTAAACAAACAAAGGATGGAAGTTTCTTAAGTCAATCAAAGTATTGCAAGGAGATTCTTAAGAAGTTTGAAATGGAGAATTGCAAAGAAGCAAGCACTCTAATGCCATCAAGTTGCTACATGGATGCGGATGCTGCTGGAAAGAGTATAGATCAAACAAAATACAGAGGTTTGATTGGATCTTTGCTTTATCTAACAGCTAGTAGGTCGGACATCATGTTTGCGGTGTGTTTATGTGCAAGATATCAAGCAAATCCTAAAGAGTCACACTTCAAAGATGCAAAAAGAATTCTGAAATATCTCAAAGGAACATCATCTGTAGGACTATGGTATCCTTCTCACTCTCCAATACATTTAATTGGTTATTCAGATTCTGACTTTGCAGGTTGCAAGCTAGATAGAAAAAGCACAAGTGGCACTTGTCACCTTCTTGGCTCAAGCCTAATCTCTTGGCATAGCAAGAAGCAAGCATGTGTTGCTCTTTCTACTGCTGAAGCTGAATATATAGCTGCTGGTAGTTGCTGTGCACCTATGGCTCAAGCAACAACTTGCAGATTTTGGTTTACAAATCAGCAAGGTTCCCTTGATGTGTGATAACACAAGTGCAATCAATCTTACCAAAAATCAGATTCAGCACTCAAGGACCAAACATATTGAAATAAGACATCATTTCATCAGAGATCATGTGCAAAATGGAAATTGTGAAGTGAAGTTTGTGGAGACCAAACTGCAGCTAGCTGACATCTTCACAAAACCATTACCAAAAGAAAGATTTTTCTTCTTAAGAAATGAGTTAGGTATTCTTGATCTTAATAATCTCTCTTAAATCTGTTTTTGATACATGTTAAAGTCTATTTGTGAAGACAAATAGGGGGAGAATTATTGGTTCTTGTATATCTTTGTCTGGTATTGCATAAAATGTTAAAATCTCTGATATAAAAAGTGTTATCTGCTACTGCTGATAGAAACAACCGATTGTTTCGTGTAAACAACCGATTGTTTATCATGTTTTATACCTTGAATGTGCAATAAACTGCTTTGCTGCTGTAAGAAACTTTTGATAGTATAAATACTATTTTCTGCAGGAACTGCTTCAGATTTAATCAGGTACAACACAAGCACCAGGAATTTGTCTTCATCAAATAGGGGGAGATTGTTGAACCTTGTGATGTTCAATGTTTTGAAGAATCCAAATCCTTTGAAGGATGTTGAAGCCTCTGCTTTGCTTGATGTTTCTGTGCTTGTTTAAGCTTTGTTATGGGGTAGTTTATATGTTGTAATCCACCATTGTATTAAATCTCAAGCAATTAGCATCTCAATCTTTATAAAAGTAAAATGTTTTTCAAACTAAGTTGAAACAACCGATTGTTTTTTCGAAACAACCGATTGTTTATACTTAGGTGTTTTGAGAAAGATTGAAAACTGTTTTCAAATAGTTGAAACTGTTAAGTACCAAAACAACCGATTTATTCGAGGAAACAACCAATTGTTTATTTTGGGACCATAACAGAAAAACCGTTTTCTTTGACTGAGCTTTAAATGCATTAACTGTATACGCTCCAGTCATTAAATGCTTTGACCAATCTTTTAATGCAATTGAAGAGTTTTTTAAGATTTGATAACAAACTATATCTTTGAATATATTCAGAAAAACAGATTTAAGAATTAAGAATCTTTTGACAAAGTTTTTCTAAGAGAGTTTTCAAAGTGCTGAGATTGCTTAAGAGTTTTTGTGATTGATCAAGGTGCTGGAATAGGATTCTACTTGTATTGTGATCCGGTCGGTCATCGGTTTAGAGTGACATCAGCTACTGATGGCCACGTGGGCCGTTCTTAACGGGACGTGTGGGCCAGGGAAGCTGATGTGTCTTGAAGAGGGTGATCAGGCGGAGATCGGTGATCAGAGGGGATGCGCGATCGTCGTCTAGATGAGCCACGAGGCTGATCGGTCGTCGTGTCACACACAGTTAAGCCAGGAATGAGAGGGGATTCCCGGTGAGAGCGTTGCATGCGAGCCTCGTGTGGCAGAGTATCAGAGATCAGAGAGATTATGCGCTTTGCGGTACCATGCATGAGAGTGGTCTAAGGGAGCTAGCAGTCGGTCGGTGATTGAGGCTCTCTTAGCCCATAACATGCATGGGACAGAACAGAGGTGATCGTTCACGCGATAGGTAATGCTTGGTATGCGCGCTTGTCCAAGTCGCACCTGGTACTCACGCTGAGGCTGCACGAGACACCCAATGAAAGAAACACGCTAAGTTACATCGTACGCGAATAACTTGGGCACGCGGCAGGGTATATAAAGGCATTCCACGCTCATTGCGAAGGTACGTTTTCATACTGGCAAGTGACTAGTTTACACAGAGAGAGAAAAGGGAGAATCACAGAGTGCACGAGTCTCACTGAGATTCTGAGTACACGATTCTTTGGTGGTCTTGTTTGACTGACTTGAGCGTCGGAGTGCAATCGGCCGCTAGAGGCGCCGTTTGTGGTTTTTTCGCAGGTTCGCTCGGAGCTGGTTGGAACGTGCTTGCAGAAGACGAAGCTTGACATGGCGAGACCTTCAACGATCAAGTCACCTGCAAGATCATATTGATTTTAGATATTCATATGTAACAAGTGTAATCTTTGTAATCTGTTGAACAATTCGTTTCTGTGTTTGCTGAGATTGGCTGTGTGTTCTTGAGGTGTTCAAGATCAACAATCTTAGTGTTGGCCAAGGAGAGTGTGTTTCTTGAGGTGTTTCAAGGTCATTCTCTTGGTTGTGGTGTAAGTGATCAAGTGGTGATTGCTTAGTGGATATCCTCAGGGTTTCTGAGAAAACTGGATGTAGCTCTAGTTTGGAGTGAACCAGTATAAACAACTCTCTATCTCTAACTCTTTAAATTCAGTTTTGATATTGAAACTGGTATAAACAACCGATTGTTTCGCTAAAACAACCGATTGTTTTTCCAGCTTTGTGCTTTTGCTGTTTTGATTTGAAAAACTGAATTCTTAATCAAAGTTCTTTTGAAGAATTTTCATTCTAAGCTTAAAAGTTTACTAAAATCTTTCTTAAACAATTCACCCCCCTCTCGTTTAAGGCCATATATTCTAACATATATTTTGCACAGTAACAAATCAAATAAGTATTTTTATTAAATGTATTACGGCAGAAGTAATGAGACATAAGGAACTAATGTTCCTCCAAATCTCTAAAAAATTTGGCGGCAAAAGAAAGATAGTGTAGACACTAAGTAATTATAACAATAGGATTTGTATACCTGAAAATAGTTATTTCTGAGTACAAAACTCTCTGAAGTTATGGAGGAACTGAGGCCAAAGTTTACTACAACAAATGGAGTTGGTTCCATTCTCAAGCAAATGGTAATGAATCATGGTATACAACTACATTTATATTTACGTTTCTTGAGTCATATATGTTCTTCATTGTTTTTCTGAACATGCACATCAGTGTAGTTTGAATTCGTAAATATTATTTGTTAGCCAAAATAATGAGAAAACATTCTTATATGTTTTTTTTCTGTTTCAGCCAAATAAATCCAGCTTTTTTTTTAATTATAGCATCAGAAATTGTAAATGGAATAACATTAACTCAGATAAGGATTTCAACTTGAATTAAATCTATGCTATTTTATTTCATATTCACATATATGTATATAATATAATTTATTGTTATTTGCAGAACAAGTCATTCTCAACAGAGAACCATTAATTGAGATAAGTAATGGTAAGTTGATTTTATTTTTTGTTTTGCTTTAAATGAGAAATCTTAGTGTAAATTTTTTTACTTTATTTTCTAATTTATTTTGTTTAGTTTGTCATCCTGAAAATGCAAGAAATGGAAGAACAACAAAATCTAATCATCAAAGTCAGAAAACAATATCCTTATCTGGGAGAAGCCATGATAAACTTAATTTTATCTATTTTTTTACTTCAAACTACTGTACGTTATGTGTGTGTATATATATATATATATATATATATATATATATATTACTAATTACTTTTGTTTTAGTTTTGGATCCTGATGATGCAAACTCTGCCACAAGAAAAAGAAAAAATATACAGTCAGAATTGTGCAATACAAATATCAAAAGAACAGGTACTCTACCTCTCTCTATATTTTATATTCCAATTACAGTTAAAATTATTTGTTCTACTAAATTGAATTTTGTAAAAGAACAATTAATTTAAACCATAGAATCAATTCATTTGTAACAATGACATTTCGTTTTTTGTTTAACTAACACACTATGTCATTGAATGTAATTAGCTCCTAAGTTTGTTAATTACATTATCTTCTTACAATGAATTGCGTACTAATTATATTATTACAGTACTGAAGATAATTCAAATAACTGATTTGAAATTATTTTTTGAAGGTCAAAATACTGTCAAGTCAATTCATTATGTTTCTTCTCAATCATCGGTTATTACGGGAAGAGATTATGCAGTTTCTGAAAACATGACTGCAAACAAAGAAGTCAACACCATGCATTCAACTACAAAAGTAGTGTCATCAATGGGAACAATTACTAATGGACAAAATAGCCTTACAGAATACCTTGATGGTGAGTTCACAACTCCTCATGTAATTAGGTTCATTAAAATTGATACTGATAATACAGAGTAAAACATATACTAATACAGATAAATGTTATTTTGTTTCTATTAATCCAGATGTGGCCAAAAATACAGGAGGAAATAGCAAAAACTTAATTGCTAGATTGCGAAAAAAATATAATCCAGGAAGAGGTACTACAATTATAAATTTAAAAATTACTATTTTTGATACATTTATGACAAAAAGTAATTACAAATTGATATTGACTTTGTAACTTACCAAATGTTTTAATACTTATTAAATGCACTTTTCTACAGGTAATTACAATCGTGGAAATGTAGTTAATAAAACAATAAGCTTAGATAACATGTCCAGGGCAGACAGTGTTGAAATCCTGCAATCAGTGACTAAGAGATTGAATTTTGAAGATGTGCAAAATGAAGCAAATAATGGTAATAACACAATGTTGTTAGATAAAAGCTCCAGTACATACAGTGCTCAAATCCTGCAATCAGTTACTAAAACCTTGAATTTTGAAGAAGATGAGGAAAATGAAACAAATAATGGTGATAAAAAAAAGTTTAAATGTTATTTTTAATTTAGTTAATTGCTTCAAAAGCACTTTGATTTACTGTGTTTCGTGTTCAGATGAGAGCATAGAAGTTTACACTTCTGAATTGTATTCAAAAGCTGAAAATGAAGGTGCATGTCTCTAACTTTAACTTCTGTATTCAAATTAAATTCATTAATGTAAAGGTAATATATAACCTTATTTAATATTTCAATATAGATAGTTTCATTTGGACAACCTAATATACAATGTGAATATTGTTTGGTCGAGGTGTGGTATGAAGAAAGATCCTTGAAAGCAAAGACTTGCCTAAAGGTTGATTTTTCTATATGTTGCCAAAAAGGAAAAGTACAGCTACCTTTCCTACAACAACCTCCTAAATTGATGCTAGAGTTATTAAATGGTCAAGATCGATGAAGCCAACACTATTTACAACATATCAGAAGTTACAATAGTATGTTTTCATTTACTTCAATTGGAGGAAAAGTTCACTCTTCCGTAAATGATGGGTTTGGGCCTCCTCAATTTATTCTGCATGGACAAAACTATCATAGGATTGGAAGCTTACTCCCTGACAGTGGAGAAACGCCCAAGTTCGCACAACTTTACATATATGATACACAAAATGAAGTCTGAAACAGAGTATCTCACTTTGGGTATGTGTTACATTAGGTTAGTTTATTTTAAGTAGATTCATTTATAAGATTATTTTGAATTAATTATTTATTTAAATTTTATTTAGGTCCAATTTGAAAGAGTTGAAGTTTGATAAATCATTGATTCAAGATCTTACCAAGATGATTGATGATAACAATGTTATGGCAAAAAGTTTTAGAAGGGTCAACGATTTTGTAAATTCTTATGTACATTCAGAATTTGGATTGAGGTTATTTAGACATCGTTTCAAAGATCCAAGAGTGTAAAATACCCCTACAACTGATGAGATAGTAGCGTTAATTGTGGGTGATATGAGCAACATGGATGTAGGACGAGATATCATAGTGAAAAAAAATTCTGGACAATTGTTTAGGTTGCATGAGACACATACAACCTTCATCCCATTACAGTATCCTTTAATATTCCCCTTTGGAGAAGATGGTTATCAAGAAGATATTCCAATATGTAATTCTCGAAGTAATAGCAAAGAACGTAAAAGAAGTCGTATATCGTTAAGAGAATTCATTGCATTTACAATTCAAGAAAGAAGTGTTGTGATGGCAAATTTCATGAAGGTCTTCTTGAATCATGTAAGAAAAGGGTGCGGAAGCTATGGAGGTGTGTGAGCAAGATCCTCCTAAGAGTGATGTTGATCTTGTAGGTGCATGATAGGTATGAATATAGGGAGGTTCGGCCAGCCCAAGGAAAGGTGAAGGATGTGAAGTTTAGAGCCTAGAGTTCTAGGGAGAAGCAAAGCTTGGCACAAAATGGCAGCATAACTTTACTCACAATAAACTTGAAAATACAAGGTGTAGGCTCCTCTTTTTATAGGCTAAAGAGGACCATAATGCAACCCTAATGCTAGCCAAATGAAATGTAAATGTGAAGCACATGGGTGCACAAATGAGCACACGGGGGGGTGTGTCTAGTTTTTATGCTCACCCCCTCCGTGGGCTTTCTAGACCGGCCTTGGTAAATTTAGAGGTTTTTTTAGAAACTCTAAGTTTACCTAGGTTGGTGTTTTAGGTGCCAAAATTAATTCTAAGAAAATTACAAATAAAGTTCCTATGCTAATTTTGACAAGAAATTAAAGTCTACTCTACACTAGAGTTTATGGCATTTGAACATGTAAAAGAACGTCTTCTTGGATCCTCTTGGTCATAACTCTATGGTTGGCCCAAATCTACCCTTTGGTGGGCTTGTGCTTGGGCCTCTTCCATCATCCCCTCCCTCTTGAAAAGGATTTGTCCTCAAATCCATTGCTTCTTCTTCTTCATGGCTAGGGGAATGGATGTGGCTGGATGGTGTCCATCATCTCCTTCTCCTTGAGAAGATCTATCCTCAGATCTAGAGATTTGATCTCGGATAGCAGCCTCTTGCTTCTTCAACTATGCTTGCCCTCCCGGATCAAACGTCCACCTAGGGGAATTATCAAATAAAGCAAATGAGTTAGTTGAAGCAGTTATATACAAATCAATTTTATGAAGTTGCCATTTTTGTTTTTCTTTTGTTTTTGGCAACTTTTTACAATATTTCTCTTTTGATGGTTGCATGTGTTCTCTAATCCTCTCATGCTTTGTAAAATTTTCAATAGTGGTTACTTGTTCCTTAGGCATAATTCCTTTAGGAAGTGGTAACAACGCAAAAAGAGAAAGAGGACTATGTTCACATACAACTTCAAATGTAGAAATATTAGTAGTCTTGTGGACTACTCTATTGTATGCATGCTCAATAGAAAAAGGATACTCATCCCAAGAATTGTGGTTGTCTTTCATGATTTCTCTAGGCATAGTAACAAGAGCTATGTTTTCAATTTTATTTTGACCATTCTTTTGAGGATGATAAGAATTTGAAAAGGACAACTTAGTTGCAAGTTTTTCCAAGAGAATCCTCAAATGATGGTTTTCAAATTTTGGAGCTCTATCCAACACTAAGTTTGAAGAGAAATCATGAAGACTTGTCACTTCTTTAAGGAAGAGTTTATCCATGTCCATGAAAATGGAATCAAAACCTTTTGTTGTCCTAGGAAGATCTAATATGAAATTTAGGCTTATGTCTTCCCAAGGATCATTTGCAAAAGGTGAAGGAGTATAGAGTTCATGAGACATCACCTTAGATGTATTTTTAAAACACGGAATGTATCTAGGGTAATGTCTTTGAACATCTTTTCTCATGGGTGACAATAATTTTCCTTTTAAAAGCTCTAGAGTTTTATCAACTCTAATTTGACCCATGAGTTCTCCTTCATGAAGAATTTCTCTTTTATGTGTGAAGGTAGTCTCGTTGATACAACCTTTGTTCATGGAAATTTCAATTCTTTTCAAAGGTTGTCTCAATAAGACATGACAAGTTTCTTTAGGCACTACTTCACATAAAAAATTGTCTTTGTAGATGCCTATAGATGACTTGACCTTCACTTGGTGATATCTTGGCATGTATGTAAAATAATCTACTATATTTTTATCTATGCAAGCCTTTTTTAAGGATTCTTCTTTTTTTTCTAGGCTTGCAAGTGTTCCTTTACAAAAGGTAAGGCTAGGTTGTTCAACAAGAGGTATATTTTCAAATGTATTTTCAACTTTTCCTTCTTGTTGAATGATCTTGTGGGAAGGAACACTCTTCTCCCACGCCTTTTGTTTCCCAAGGGTTTTCTCTTGCTTTTCTATTTTTACATTTTCTTCACTCTCACTAGCTTCTTTTTCTTGGCTACTATTCTCATCTTTGTCCCTTAAGATCATAGATCTTTCATTGAAACATTGAGATGCTAATTGATCATTGCCAAGGTATTCTAAACATGGAATTTCTCTAGCTTGAGTGTGAGAGATATGCTTGGTTAGGTTTTCTTGTCTCTCTTTCCTAGCTCTCCTAGGGAATTGTTGATGATATTCATTTTTCCTAAGACTTTCTTCCCCAAGATAATCATGATGTTTAGAGCTAGATGCATGAGAATGTAATTTTTTAGAAAATTGAGACTTCTCATTCTTTGCTTTAGTCAAAACATTAATTTTAGTCTCACTCTCCAATTGTCTATAAGCAATTGATTACACAGTTTGTGAAACTTCTTTCAAAAGAGTTTTTAAAGATTTTAATTCACTTCCAATAGACTTTGTAGAATGAGAAGAAGAAGACATGGCTAAAGCTTTGTGTGTACAAGTATTTTACCTTGAGAAAACTTAGGAAAGTCAAAGAAGGTAGTTTTCCAGGTAAGGGAGGTGAGTCACAAAGGACTACTTAAATACCAAGCATTTGCCTTAGCCAAAAACTATCCCTCAATGTCTTCACACAAAAGTTTCTCTTAGTAAACCACTTAGAACACAATTAAGTTGAGAAATCAAATTTTCAATGAAAGAAAACAATGCAAGCTACTAATCAACAAAGCTAGTCGGTTTATCTCAAACTTAACAAAATAATCATGCAAAGCGTCACTAACTAAGCAAAAGAAAAGGCAATTACAAACAATTAACAATTGCTAACTAAAAATTCTATACTAGTCGGCCCTAGGTGAGGCTTCTTGGATACTTTGAGCCCTTGAAGACACACTCACCGTCTAAATCGTAATTAAGAGGTAATTAACACAAATTAAGTTGCAATGAAATTAAGAAAACTCCCTTTGTTGATCCTCTTTTTGCTAAATGCACTTCCTTGTTGTCTTTGCTTGTTGGCCCTCCAAGTGTTTGTAGTGTTTTTCAAGAAAGCTTGTTTCGGCCTTGGCTTTGTTTCCCCTTAGAATGAAGGTTTTAATTCTCCAATTCCAGCACTTATCAAAAGACTAGACCTTACACAAGTCAAGTTTCCATTCAATTAAGCACCAAAGGAGAAATAAATTCCAGCACCAAATTAGAGGTCAAAGAACAAAAGCAAGAAACAATTTAATTGAATAAAACAGTACCACCAAAAGGAGTTAGATTATGACAACTAGAAAGAGGTCCAAGAAATATTAAGCAAGCAAATAAAAGGTACCAAAATAAAGGTAGGCACACAAAAGAATCCTAAGAATAGCACTAGAATTAAATGACCAAATAAAAAAAAACAGCACCACTTGAAAATGTTGTGGGCCAGAAACGTGTTTTTCCCCAATTTATGCTGAGCTGTGTCTTTAAGATATGATTCTGAAATTTGATATGCAAGATATTCAAGTTCTTAGATAAAATCTGGCTTTGGAATCACTCAAAACGCATGCACCAATTTTTTTTAATAAATTTTGCAATTTTGGTGTTCAGCCAGCTGTAGCGCCTCAGATTTGCACACTGATTTTAAAAGATTTATCATTTTTTTCTGTTGATTCTTTTGGACTAATTCTTTTTTTGTCCTTTCTATAACACTTCAAACTTGCATATTCCAGAGAATCAAAATTTTCCTATGAGTGAAAATATTTTTCTGGAACAAAACAGCCAGCACAGA
This sequence comes from Phaseolus vulgaris, assembly GCF_051622355.1. Lineage (NCBI taxonomy): Eukaryota > Viridiplantae > Streptophyta > Magnoliopsida > Fabales > Fabaceae > Phaseolus > Phaseolus vulgaris. Next base: position 28,207,110 of record NC_143505.1, on the reverse strand, counting down.
AAATTTGAAACAGGGGATTCTGGAAACTGGAAACAAAAACAGCAAGATACCAAAATTTAAACACAATAGAATTTGTGTAGGATCTAAACACAAATAGGAACTCAAACTAAAATTAAAAAGGCACCAAAAGATCAAAGAACAGCAGATTCAAAGCAATTAAAGATACCCAAAATCAAGAAACAATCAAGCCAAATAAAGGACTACTAAGAATTGTTGACATTGTGGATGAACATGACTTGACAAAACATATATGGATTCAGAAATTAAAGACTCAAAAGCATAATATGAACCAAATAAGAAAGCAATAAAGACTCAAATTCCTAAAAGAAAAACAGCAACTCAAGGTGTATGGAATCCTATCACAATTTGCACAAGAAATTGTTCAAGATCAATTGAACAAAAGTGCTTCGGTTGGATCTTCCAAATAGCACACCAAAACAAATTAAAATGCAAAAAACAGCAAGACAATTATGGAAAATAAGATGAACAACATGAAAGTAAAGAAGAACTAAAAATGAAAAGACCAAAAGCAACTCATCTTGAAGAACCCAAGCTCTGATACCAAATGATGGCAAATTTCATGAAGGTCTTCTTGAATCATGTAAGAAAATGGTGCGGAAGCTATGGAGGTGTGTGAGCAAGATCCTCCTAAGAGTGATGTTGATCTTGAAGGTGCATGATAGGTATGAATATAGGGAGGTTCGGCCAGCCCAAGGAAAGGTGAAGGATGTGAAGTTTAGAGCCTAGAGTTCTAGGGAGAAGCAAAGCTTGGCACAAAATGGCAGCATAACTTTACTCACAATAAACTTGAAAATACAAGGTGTAGGCTCCTCTTTTTATAGGCTAAAGAGGACCATAATGCAACCCTAATGCTAGCCAAATGAAATGTAAATGTGAAGCACATGGGTGCATAAATGAGCACATGGGGAGGGGTGTGTCTAGTTTTTATGCTCACCCCCTCCATGGGCTTTCTAGACCGGCCTTGGTAAATTTAGAGGTTTTTTTAGAAACTCTAAGTTTACCTAGGTTGGTGTTTTAGGTGCCAAAATTAATTCTAAGAAAATTACAAATAAAGTTCCTATGCTAATTTTGACAAGAAATTAAAAATCTACTCTACACTAGAGTTTATGGCATTTGAACATGTAAAAGAACGTCTTCTTGGATCCTCTTGGTCATAACTCTATGGTTGGCCCAAATCTACCCTTTGGTGGGCTTGCATGTGGGCTTGTGCTTGGGCCTCTTCCATCATGTTGAGTTTGGAAATATAGTCCATTCACGTCGTATGTTTCAACAATTCTTGGTTGATGCATATACTATGGTTGAAGCTCAAAGATTGTCGTTCATAAGAGGAAACCAAAAAACAATACGTTGTGATATTCTTAACGATGTACAAGAGGCAATGAATATAGGAGAAACAAATTCTTCTGCAGTTGGGAAGCGTATAGTTTTACCTGCATCATTTACAGGAGGAATGAGGTATATGTTCAACAATTGCCAAGAAGCAATGGCAATTTGTAAAAGGTTTGGATATCCTGATTTATTTATCACTATTACCTGCAACGTAAATTGGTCTGAAATACGTGAGTTTGTTACATCAAGAGGATTAACTGCTGCTGATAGGCCAGACATAGTTTGCAGAGTATTCAAGATGAAATTAGATCAAATGATGGTTGACTTCAAAAAAGATGAATATTTTGGAAAAGTTAATGCAGGTAATGACATTAATCCATATTTTAAAATTATGTTCAAATTTTCTGCATTATAATTCAATCAATTTCTATCTTATTATAGGTATGTACACTATCGAATTTCAAAAAAGGGGTTTGCCTCATGCCCACATATTATTGTGGTTGGATGGAGAGAAAAAGTTAAGAACTCTAACAGACATTGATGGAGTAATTTCAAAATAATTACCGTAGGCAGATTTATATCCTAAATTGTCAAAGGCAGTTGCAACGTACATGATACATGGTCCATGCGGAGCCGCTCGGTTTTCCTCACCTTGCATGACTAACGGTAAATGTTCAAAATTTTACCCAAAGAAATTTAAATTGTTGACTACTATTGATGAGGATGGATATCCATGTTACAGACATCAAGATAAAGGAATATTCATTCTTAAAAATAGAATTAAGTTAGAAATAGGAATGTTGTCCCATATAGCCCATTACTACTACTGAGGTACCAGGCTCATGTTAACACAGAATATTGCAACAAATCAAATTCAATCAAGTATTTGATTAAATATATCAACAAAGGTCCAGATAGAGCAAATTTGAAAATTACTAATCCTCATAAAGACTCTACTGAGATACCAGTTATAGATGAAATTAAACAATATTATGATTGTAGATATATATCTCCCTATGAAGCTGTGTGGAGAATATTTGCCTTTGACATTCATCATAGATGGCCTCCAGTTCCAAGGTTGACTTTTCATCTATTATACGAGCAACCCATTCTATTTAAGGACAATGAAGATATTGATGAAATATTTCATACAAATGAACATAAAAGAACAATGTTTTTAGCTTGGTTTGAGGCTAATAAAATCTATCCAGAGGGGAAAAATTTGAGTTATTTTGAATACCCTAACCATTTTGTGTGGATGGCAGAACAAATAGAATGGAAACCAAGGAAGAGGGGAGTTAGTATTGGAAGGCTAACATATATTCCTCCTGGCTTAGGGGAATTATATTATCTCATGTTATTGTTGAATTTTAAAAAGGTTTGTTGTAATTATGCTAACATCAGGACTATTAATGGTGTAATTTACAAAACTTATAAAGAGGCTTGCTATGCCATGGGGCTGTTGGCAGAGGATAAAGAATTTATTGATGCCATTATAGTGGTCAGCACCCTTGCTTCAGAAACTCAGTTGAGATGATTGTTTGTTACACTGCTACTCATGAATACTATGTCTAGACCTGAGGAAGTTTGGAACAAAACTTGGAAATTGTTATCTGATGACATTGTATACCAAAAAAGAAAAGAGTTTAACCTACCAGGTATAACTTTCTGTTTTCCTCAAACTTTATAACATATTATTTTGTTCAAAATATGAAATGTTGTTGTTTTGCTAGGTCTTACAATTGAAGATGATCAAATACAAAGTTTGTCTTCAACAACTAGAAGAATTATTTATTTCTAATGGTAAATCTTTAAAAGACTTTAACAGTCTTCCACAACCTATTCATTCAGATTCTTTTATTTATGAGAATAGATTCATTATTGATGAATTAAATTATGACAAGATACAAATGTCTGAAATTCATTCTTCTCTTTTTCAATCTCTAACTGCGAAGCAACTGGTTGTGTATGAGAATATAATGACAACAGTACTTTCACAAGTTTAAGGTTATTTTTTCCTATACGGGTATGGTGGCACAGGAAAAACCTTTATATGGAAAACTTTGTTTACTGCAATTAGATCAAAAGGGTTGATTTTGTTAAATGTAGCTTCTAGCGGTATAGCTTCTTTGTTACTACCTGGAGGAAAAACAACTCATTCTACGTTTTGCATTCCTTTGTTAATAAATGAACATTCAACCTGCAACATACCTCAAGGAAGTTTTCAGGCCAAATTGATGATTGAAATTAATTTAATTATATGGGATGAAGCTTCAATGATCAATAGGTTCTGTTTTGAAGCTCTGGATAGAACTCTAAGGGATATCATGAGGGTTGTAAGTGAAGAAAATGCTCTTAAACCTTTTGGTGGCAAAGTCATTGTCTTGGGAGGTGATTTTAGGCAGATATTGCCTGTTGTAAAAAAGGGATCAAGATATGACATTGTGAAGGCAACAATGAACTACTCAAAATTGTGGAAACATTGCAAAGTCTTCAAACTTACAAAAAATATGAGATTAAACAGTGAAAAATCAAAGCAAACTGCATCAGAAATAAAAGATTTTGTAGATTGGATACTTCACATTGGAGATGGAGATATGGACTTAAATGAGTTGGGAAGGGCAACTATTGAAATACCACAAGACATTCTAATTCTAAATGTTGAACAACCTTTATTGCACTTGGTTGAATTTGTTTATCCAGGGTACATACAGAATCTGAACTCTGATGGATTTTTTGATGATGGTGCAATATTGTGTCCTACTACAGAATGTGTGGACCAAGTGCATGACTTCATTCTAATCTTAATCCCCGGAGAAGAAGTTACTTATTTAAGTTCAGACTCCCCTTGTCAATCTGATCAACAAGAAAATGCTCAAGCTGAGTGGTTTACAACTGAATTTTTGAACGATATCAAATGTTCCGGAATTCCTAATCACATTGTTAAATTAAAAGTTGGAGTTCCAATAATGCTTCTAAGGAACATTGATCAAGCCAATGGACTTTGCAATGAAACCAGATTAAAAGTAATTCACTTAGGGAAAAATGTGATTGCTGCCAAAGTTATTACCGGAAAAAAAATATTGGTGATAACATATTAATTCCGAGAATGAATTTGACTCCTTCTAAATCAGGCTTGCCTTTTAAGTTCCATAGAAGACAATTCCCAATATCTTTGTGCTTTGCTACGACAATAAACAAAAGCCAAGGACTAACACTTAATAAAGTTGGTTTATATTTACCACGTCCAGTGTTTACACATGGACAGTTATATGTTGTTGTTTCCAGAGTAAAATCCAAGAAAGGGTTGAAAATATTGATTTTGGATGATGATGGAAATACTACTAATTCAACTACTAATGTGGTTTACAGAGAAATATTTGAAAATGTTTGAAAATATTATTACAGCAATACTTATCAGGTATGAAAATTCTTTAATACAAAACTATTTATATTTCTCATATTTTTCTTCTAATATAGCAAAAGTAAACCAATATTTTTTTTTGTATTTACAGGTTTCCTCTTAATTTCCATAGTAAATCTTTCATGACTATAATGCATTACAAAGAAAGGTATTCATCTATATCTTCTTAATAAATTTCATAATTTAAATTGTGTATAATTTTGTTTTGATGAATTTGTTTCTTGGGAGGTTTTTAATACAGGAACTCCATTGTACTTAGTGAGAAAGAAGGGGATATTTAGTACAGAAAATAGGAAGCTATTATACTTTACACATGTTCTATATTATAATATTTTACACATGTGTTGTTACATAATTCTTCCTAAATAAAGTGATCAAACTTCAGTTGTATTCAGACAGGTATATAGTTCTTTGTTTACAAAAACAAGCAGCATAATCACCAAAAGTCAATAGAACTTTTGCTAATTAAATTTATTGTATCATATTATTCTATCTTATTTGTTTCATAACTATTAACTTCGGCAGTACATTTCTTTAAACTACTGAGACAAAGACCTATGACAGGTACAAAATCATTCTTATTCATTTTCAATATTTACATAATTCTATTAATTGTCCATTCTTATATTGACATTTCTCTTTTATTTATTATTTTTTTGCAATGATGCAATTAACATAAGATGCGAAATGAGATGTGTTGACATTAAATACAATATTGATCAACCCTCATATTATAGCACCTAAAGAAAAACAACTATATAGTCCATTTTGTATTATTTTTAGTATGTTTTGTTCTTTTACTGAGTATATTTTCTGTTATAAAGCTTTGAATTTAACAATACATCTTACTTCTTTTGTTATGGAATTTATTTTACATTTCCCATGAAATTGTTGAAAAATTGTTGTCTGAATTGAGCCTTACATAGACTTGGCCACAAGTAATGAAGTTCATATTTATTCTATAATAGTATTTCCTATAATTAATGAGATATTGCGTTATGTTACAATTTACTATGTCAAAAGTCTTTATTTAATAATATGAAAACAGAATACAGTGAGTTACAATATTATGCATACATGTAGGTGTATACATTTAAGTTCTGGCTTGTTGTTTTTGGAACAATGTGTTTATCTCATTTTCTATGTGGTTAATATCTATAAGACAGCTACATGAATATATATGACTACCTCATGGATATTGTATCTAAAAGATTCTGTATGCTTTATATTTTGCAGCTACAAAACACCCATTGCCAATTTGATGAACAAGAAAATGCTCAAGCTACAAAATACCCCTTGCCAATTTGATCAAGAAAAAGCTGAAGCACAGTATTTCACAACAAAACTTTACTATTTACGGATCAAGTATGCCTTGCCTTTTAAATTTGAGAAAAGATCTATCTAAATATATTTATACATTGCTATGACAATAAATATAATACACAATGTTATTTGTAATTTGGGTCATAAATTTTTATTTTTGTTTTTTATGTATTCTTAATTGTTTACTAATAATTGAATAATTGATCTATTTGATTTTTTTTAATTCTTTAGTAATAATTCAATAATTGATGTAATTTTGATTTATAATTTTAATTGACTCTACAATAATTTTTAATTTTGATATATAGATTTATTATTATAATATATTTAAATTATAAATATTTAATTTCGTGTGTTGCCCGGATCAACATACTAGTTATAAAATAAAAGACACCAAATTAACTGTCATGGCAGCAAAATGTTCTGGAACATATTTTGTTAGAACATCTAGAGTGACTTTTATTGACTATCATCTTATTCTATATTGTTTGATCGGCTCCTTTCTAAAAATAATAGAATACCTATAAATTTCAACCACAAGGAAAGAAAAAACGGACCTGAATATATTGCATTGGACTTGAACCAAGTAGAACAAATTGTCCTCCTAACTTATTGCATGTCTAATAAGATGACACACTTTTGTGAAACGAATCTTGTTATACAATCAACCTATAAAAGAAGAGAATAGAAAATTTGAATTAATAAAGCATTTTCAATTATAATAATAATACATGAATTATTAATAAGTTGAAATTGTTAGTATTAATATATATGTTAGTCTGTTATAGCCTTTGGGTAGTTAATCTGTTAATACAGTTTGGGTAGTTTCTTTTTATTAGCTCTGTTGCGTCTGTAATTGGTGACCTTATATATCTTGGGTTGTACACTCTGCATGAAGATTGCAATCATATAATCAATAATATTTCTGACCACTGCATGATGACCACCTCGACTGCCGTTCATCACTTCCACACTCCCATCTCTCTCAAGCTTACAAATGACAACTTCCTTGTGTGGAAAAAACAGGTTAGTGCCACACTACGTGGTCTCCAACTGATGCACTTCTTGGATGGAACCAAGGTCCCCTCTGAACTCCTAACTCAAGAAAATAAATCTGTGCCAAATCCTGAGTTCTGCACCTATCAGCAACAAGATCAACTCCTGGTGGCATGGCTTCTTGCTTCCATGTCCTCTTCCCTATTAACTAAGATGGTTGGTCTGGATTCCTCTGCTGAAATATGGTGTTCTCTTCTCACCCACTTTGCCTCTCACACCCGAGCCATGGTTAAAAAGTTTCGGCTTCTCCTCAAAACCCCAAAGAATGACAAATCTATCACAACATATGTCACGGACATCAAGAAAATTGCTGACTCCCTTGCTGCGGTTGGATCTCCAATAACTACTGCTGATCATGTGGATGCAATTCTCGATGGGCTTTCTGCAGAATATGATGGCTTCGTTACCGCCATTCTTTCTCGTCAAGATCCATATACGGTGGATGATCTTGAAGCCCTTCTCCTCGCACAAGAAGAACGCTTTGAAAGGCACAAACTGGCCCAAGACTCCATTCTTCAGGTAAATACCGTCTCCTCCTCTTGGAACCCTAAAAACCAATACAAAAAGAAACCGTTCCACTATAACTTTCGTGGAGGTCGATCACCACATCCTACTGGGTTTCGCCCAACCAATCCGCGCCCTCATGTTCGTCCTCCTCTCAACCCTGATGCTTCTTGGAATTCTACAAAACCAATCTGTCAGATCTGCCACAAACCTGGTCATACGGCAGATGCATGCTGGCGCAGGTATGATTCCCCGGCTACTGAGTCTTATAATGCAAATCTATCTCACTATACTTCTCCAATCGACTACGATGCTACTCCGTCTATTCTTGGGGCACCATCTACTATAGAAGACCCCCTCTGGTACCCTGATACTGGTGCCACACATCACATAACCAAAAACTCCAAGGTCTTTACTAAAAAACAACCTTATCAGGGCCATGATGATCTCAAGCTCGGCAACGGACAAGGTACCCATATAGCTCACACAGGTTCTGCTGTATATATTGACCCTAATTCTCACACCATGTTCAACCTTCACCATATGTTGCATGTTCCTGCTATAACTAAAAATCTGATTAGCGTATCTCAGTTTGCCAAAGATAATAAAGTTTATTTTGAATTTCATGCTAACGTGTGCTATGTCAAACATCAGGAAACCCATCAGATTTTACTTCAAGGAGTAATTAAAGATGGACTTTATGTCTTTCCGCCATCTCTCTCCATGCACACCCACTTTGTTCAATATGCTGCTTATACACCTAAGATACCCATTCTACAACTTTGGCATAACAGATTGGGACACTGTAATTTTACTGTTGTTCGGAATGTTTTAAATGCATGTAAAATTTCTTACACTTCTCAAAAACAGTTTTGTGCTCCATGCATACGTGGAAAGCTTCATCAGCTTCCCTTCCACTCTTCTCTTACTCAATATACTGAACCTTTGCAATTAATTTTCATTGATATATGGGGTCCTGCTCCTGTTTGTGCTTCCAATGGTGCTCGTTACTATATTTCATTTTTAGATGCTCACACTAAATATACTTGGCTTTTCCTTCTGCATAATAAGTCTCAAGCTTTAGACTCTCTTATTCGCTTCAAAATTCTTGCTGAAAATCAAACTGGGTTTAAGTTACGTGCTATTCAAACTGACAATGCTAAGGAATTTTTATGCTTTAAATCCTTTACTCAACTGCATGGTATTCTTCATCGCCTCACCTGCCCTCACACACACGAACAAAATGGATCTATTGAACGCAAGCACAGACACATTTCTGATATGGGTCTAACCCTGCTTGCTGCTACTTCCCTTCCCATAAAATTCTGGGGCGAAGCTTTTACCACTGCAACATATTTAATTAATATTTTACCTTCCCCTGTTCTTCAAAACAAATCTCCCCATATTTTACTTTTTCACACTGCACCAAATTACACTCTGCTAAAAACCTTTGGCTGTGCCTGCTACCCGCTTCTTCGGCCTTACAACAAACACAAATTAGACTTCAAATCTGCATGCTGCTTGTTTCTTGGTTACAGCCTACACAATAGGGGCTACATATGTCTCTCTCCTACGGGTAAGATCTATATGTCTAGACATGTTGTTTTTAATGAAAATGTGTTTCCTTACAATCTACCTGAATATAACTTCATCCCCAACCCCACCACTCAATCTGAATCTGGTTGCTCTAATCATCATCTCACTGTTCTCCGTCACCCTGCTACCATGCCTGTGCTTGCATCACATAACAACTCGGATCTGTCTTCCTCTGTTCCTCGTGAGCCTCTTCCTTCTCCTCCGCTACCTCCCATACAAACTGATACGGGTTCTACAAATCAACACTCCATGACAACTCGCTCCAAGGCTGGTATATTCAAACCCAAAAGTTTCATGTCTCACATTAGCACCACTCCACCCATTCCCACCTCCATTAAAGAAGCTTTGGCTTCTCCTCCTTGGTTGCAAGCTATGACTGATGAATATACGGCTCTCATCCACAATCACACTTGGTCCTTAACTTCTCTCCCTGCTGGTGCCAAAGCTGTTGGATGCAAGTGGTTATTTAAAAACAAATACAATGCAGATGGTTCATTCCAACGACACAAGGCCAGGTTAGTTGCAAAGGGGTTCAGCCAAACCGCTGGGACTGACTTCACGGATACTTACAGCCCTGTTGTTAAACCTGCAACTATCCGTCTTGTCTTATCTCATGCCGTCTCCGCCAACTGGCACATTCATCAAATTGATGTCAATAATGCCTTCTTGAATGGAGACCTCAAGGAGGACGTCTACATGGTTCAGCCACCAGGATTTGTGTCCTCTTCCCCACAATTAGTGTGTAAACTACACAAAGCGTTGTATGGGCTCAAACAAGCCCCACGATCCTGGTTCCACAAGCTGAGTACAACTCTTCAATCCCTTGGTTTTCATTCCACCAAAAGTGATATCTCCTTATTTGTTAAATTTCACAACGCATACACAATATTCATTTTAATATATGTGGATGACATTATAATTACAGGATCTTCCATGACAGCAATCCAGCAACTAATCTCGAATCTCAGTGCCTACTTTGCTCTAAAAGATCTCGGACCTCTTCACTTCTTCCTCGGTGTGCAAGTCACGCACCTCAGAAATGGTGGTCTCCATCTATCGCAACAAAAATACATCAATGAACTTCTTCATCGCACAAAAATGGATGCAGCTAAACCTCTTCCCACACCCATGCAAACTAACCTTCATCTTCAAAAAGACGCGTCCTCCGCCATGCATGATCCCTCTCTGTTTCGGTCTGTCGTTGGTGCCCTCCAATACGTGCTTATCACTCGTCCGGAACTGTCTTATGCTGTAAACAAGGTTTGCCAATACATGCATAGTCCACAAGATCATCATTGGAAAGCGGTCAAACGCATCCTTCGTTACCTTGCTGGTACTCGCACCCATGGCTTGATTATTCAGTCGTGCTCTTCTCCTTCCATTCGTGCCTTCAGTGATGCTAACTGGGGTGGTGACGTTGATGATCGTAAATCCACCACGGGTTACTGTGTTTTTTATGGTCGCAACATCATTGCGTGGTCTTCCCACAAGCAGCGAGTTGTATCGCGTAGCAGCACAGAAGCTGAATATCGAAGCATTGCAGCAGCTCTCACTGAAGTTCTTTGGCTGAAATCTATCTTACATGAACTGCACCTACCCATCCCTCAACCCCAACTATTTTCTAACAACTTAGGAGTTGTTCTTCTTAGTGCCAATCCTATAATGCACTCACGTACCAAACATTTCGAACTGGATCTTCATTTTGTCAAAGACTACGTCCAACAACACAAAATCAGTTTAGTTCATCTCCCTGCAAGGTTTCAAATCGCCGACATTCTCACCAAACCTATCTCAGGCCCTGCTTTCTTGGACTTTCGGTGTAAACTTATGGTTGGTGTTCCAACCACATAAGTTTAACGGGGGGATGTTAGTATTAATATATATGTTAGTCTGTTATAGCCTTTGGGTAGTTAATCTGTTAATACAGTTTGGGTAGTTTCTTTTTATTAGCTCGTTGCGTCTGTAATTGGTGACCTTATATATCTTGGATTGTACACTCTGCATGAAGATTGCAATCATATAATCAATAATATTTCTGTTCTTCTCTCATCTTCTTATTCTAAAAGAAATATCAAGAAAAAAAAAACATTGATTCTCCATATGCATGAAAGATGCCTATCAAGAGGGGATAAAGTGACATCATAAAGCAATGTCATAATAAAGGGCATTATATTACAAGTCAACCACTTCCAAACGTTAATTGAATATGTTATAATACGTTAATTGAATATGTTATAATTATAGTTCATGTTCATTATTATTACAAGCAAAGCCCTTTTGATGCTAGATGCAATAAAAAGTGACCAGACCAAACATATATTTTTGTTCAAAAGCAATATATTATATATCTGGCAAATAGTATACTTGCTGGCAAGTATTTACACAAGCTTATTAGGGAAAAACTAGGCGAAAAAAGGTTTCACCAGACATTGACCAATGTTGTCATTTCAGCATTTGATTCAACCTACCATCTTTTCCAGCTTCCAGGTTCATCCCTTTTCCATTAATGTATTATATTAAATAAATTTATTGTAGAAAGAAAAATTGAGTTTATTTGAAAATTAAAAATAGAATAAGAAAGTGCCAACATAAAGTTTTGTTTTAATAGTTGAAGAGGCCAAATTTGAATGGGTTGTTGTTGGATATATGCATTTCAACTTCAGCAGCTCCAACCTATCTTCCAGCTCATTCCTTTGAAACCAAAACCCACCATGGTGATGTCTTGGGCAACTTTGACCTAATAGATGGTGGTTTCGCAGCAAATAACCTGATACATGCACAATCTTATATTTTAAATGAATTTTAAAGTAAAATCTCAACAATATGATTCAAATGAATCACTAAGATGAAAAAATGTAAATTTGGTGATGCAGACACTGGTGGCCATGACAGAAATGACAAACAAAATTTCTCATGAAGGGCCATGTGCCAGCTTGAATGTGGAAACAATGCAATACGATAGGTTTTTGGTGATATCATTGGTAACAAGTTCTCAGAAACAAGAAACCAAATACAGTGCTAAAGAAGCAGTTGAATGGGGTACCTTGAGTTGGGTTTCCCCTTTAATTGATGCCTTTGGTCAAGCCAGTTCTTACATGTCACATCTCTTCAGTTTTTTTGAGCACTCAATTCTGAACACAACTACCTCTGAATCCAAGTTCTCATCATTCCACATAATTTTAACTCAATAATTCGCTCAAAATATACTAATAATGTTTCTTATATTTACAAATGAATTCTTGTATTCAAATTTTGTAGGACGATACATTAACTGGGAACTTATCTTCTATGGACTTGGCCACGGAGGAGAATTTCACTACAAAAATTCTTAATTTTAGTAGAGGTTTGTTAGGAGGGGTTAGAATAACCTCTACTAAAACTAGTATGACATGATACATACTGGCGATTTTTATAACCCCTGTTAAGTTTCTGCGGTTTCTTAATAAACCGCATGCAAAGTTTTTATTTTTTATTTTTTATTTTAACTTTTCTATCTCTTAAGAAAGCTACTACCTGGAATTTTTTTTACAGAACAACACACTTACGGAGATGGTGTAGGGCTATCACAGCGGGAGCTTAGAGATTTTTCAGTGTATATCATATTCTCCAACTCTTCTGATTTCTGCATTTCTCAATCGATGTTCTCTCATCTTGTGCCCTAGTTTGTTTTTCAAAATTGATTTGTATTTTCCCCCATTTCACACGACCTAGATCATTTTTGTTTGTTTTTGTGAACAAATTATTCTCTGATGCATTTTCGTTCCAGATTGCAGTACTTCTCGTTCCAAGAACTACAATGCATTTTGCTAGTTCGGTGACTCGGGTCTCCGCTCCGGTTCGTCTCTCCTTTCGTTTTGTTTACTTTGTGTATTCTTAGAACTCGACATTTTATCTTATTGGATTTGTTCCTTTATTTTAGGATTTTTTTCATTGTGAGAAACTTTGTATTTATGTTTTGCTTTATTTTTGGATGATTTGTTCCTGATAGTTTGTAGAGCATGTTTTGGAACACTGAATAGGCTCAAAGATTGGGTAAAGTAACTGAAAAATTAGTAACTTTTTTTTGTTTTCAATTTTATTTTATTTTTGAATTTGAAACTTGTTCGGCGAGTGGCAGTGTGTGGTGATGATGTGATTATGTTGTTTCCAGACTTATAAATTGAGTTAGAGTCTTTGATTACAATTTTCCAGGAAGAGAATGCTCGTTTGTGAAAGGAAGAGGTTTGATTCCTCACACTCATCTTCTTTTTTTATTAATTTATTATTATTATTATTATTATTATTATTATGAGGAATTATCCCCCCTCTCTCTTGTTACTTTTTCTAACCCAAACGAATATGTTTAAATTTATTTATATTGTCAAAATTCACTCCAAGTTTCTTTTCAGCATTTTCTATAATTCAAGTGTAAACTTTAAAGTTTAACTCCAGTAGAGGTTGGTAAGGAAAAGTCATATTTTTCGGGTCGCGTCTGGTGTAAAAATCTGGCCTTTCCTGGTTGATTCTTTTTGGAGATTTATGTTTTTTTGGTTTAGAGTTTATGAAATATTGGGTATTGCTATATGCAGGCTTATAGGAGAAGGCAAAGGTTCAATGAGGTATGTACATTGTCCACTTCCCTTTTTTGTAACTGGATTGACATAATTCTTGAATATCTTTAGAAAATAAGTCAATTTTCATTTATTTGCTTTTATAACTTTGAATTCAATGTTGTTGAGCTTTTTTCTGAAGGCAACTTTGGGAATCTGTTATCTTTAGTTGGTTTTTCTGAAGCTTGGGTAGACAACGTACTGTATTGATTGTAATTATAATCATAGATTTATCCAGATGCTACTGTTTGTACTACACTTAAGAGTGCTCTCTACTCTTCAGCTGGTAACAAGGTTGTCTTAAATCGACAACTAATGGTATTTTTTTCAATCATTGACAGCTTAAGCCAGCAAATATACTGATGTTTCTTGAACTATTTATGCCTGTTTATGGTTATAAAAGTTCTTGTTCAATGAAGTTTATTTCAAAAGATAAGTCACATGTTTTCCCCTGTATTTTCTCTGAATCTTTAAATAGGTATCTATATGATTTAAAATGTGTAATGAGCCCCTATAATTTTGAAATCTCTTTCAATTAGATCCTGAAATTCCTATTTGTTGTTCAGTCCCTTAATTTTTGCTTAAAACTATTGCTACATGTTTGCTTAAAACCATTGCTTTATGATTTTCAGGAAATTAAAAGTAAATGCTTGTCACAACCCAACACAATATGCATTTATATCATACAAGTCACAAGCAACAGACACCAAGTAACAAGAACATGTAGCTGATGTGGTAATTGCCTACTTATCCTTATAATGTGACATAAACATATTTATTATTAGGAGAAACTTTATTGGCAATTGCATTTTCTCGTGAAATAACATTTAAGGAACTATTTCTTACATTGAAGAACAAGGAAGTTGCACTTTCTTGAGTTTCACTTGTTGTTTATACGTTCAAACTTTATTGTCAAGGTAGGAGATGATATTAGGCATGCCAAAAAAGAGGGGCAAGAGACAATAACGTTACATAAATTGAGAAAAATAGTTGCTTAAATTGTATATAATTAAAGCAAAATGATCTGTCATGATTCAACAGATAAAAAATTACAAATTATTAGATACAAATTTTGATATGATTTCACAAAGAGATATGATTTTTTTTTTCATGAGAAATGCTTTATTAATGGGGAAGTCCTATGTAAGCAATTAGGTGGAATTCCAGTGGAGCAGAAAAAGATTAGACTTCTGACCACTTGGTGACAAAGGCTATCAAGACAAGTTAGAACCAACTCTTCTCCAAAAACATATCTAATGTTGAGTAGAGTAAGAAATCTATATTTTTACATGTCTCTTGAGTAAGTTAAACTTTCAATTGGAATTTCTTCATTCTCTAATTATCATTTACAGTTTCAAAAGATATTATGCTTGCCATACAATTTGGTGTATAATTTGCTATTGTTATTGGTTTGATTTGGTTAGAAAATTTCTACACTGTTACTTTTGAGGCATGCATATCAGAGTCTTGGTGTAGTCTATGGAGATTTGGGCACTTCCCCTTTCTATGTTTTCTATAAAACATTTCCTCATGGAATTGACAACCAGAAAGATGTGATTGGAGCTCTTTCTTTGATTATATACTCTCTTACTCTGTTGCCGCTGCTCCGAATATGTTCTTATTGTACTACAAGGGAAGGATAATGGTCAAGGTATTTGTTTGATTTTGGTAATTAGTATATTTTTGGTTGGACTAAGGAAATCAAGCATACTAGTATTTCACATATGACATATTGAATGTGTATATTTGTTGATACTGTTGAACATCTATGGAGCAGGTGGAACGGTGGAACGTTGGCTGTTTATTTCTTGCTATGTCAACATGCAAATCCTAGAATCATTCCCAACTAGCATTGTACGGATGAATAGATAATAAGATAATGCATAAAAATCTATTTATTTATAGGTTATTGTTATTTAACATCTTACTCAGTTTTTTATTTTATTTTACAAAACATATGCTATTATTGTTTTATATTAATTTAGAATTTAATTTCTTCTGAGGTTGTATTTAAATATTACCTGTAAAATTAAGAAATCATAAATGGGTATTAATTTTTAAATATTATTCCCAGTGGTCTTATTAGAACATTTCTCTTTTTATAATTTTACTAATAAGATAGTTTAAAAAGATGTACAAAAGGTGTTTCAGAAAAGAAAAATAAGAATGACCACGTTGAGTTGACAACAACACTTGGAATGATAATCATATATATCATTGACATGCCGGAACACTATTATACCATTTCACGTAAAACTATAAGCTAACTTCAAAAAGGCTTGGTATTGATTTGTATTTACAGGAGCCACACCAAAGTTGGTTTTACAACTCATGAATGCAAAGGGGTTTACCATATCTCATGTGAAAAGCCACCTTCAGGTTACTCTTTTCTCCACCACAACCACAAATAATGTTATGGGGGAAAAGGCGTAATCTACTTCCTGTTTTCTCTTTCTTTATTTAATTTATTATTTTTAAAAGATAAAAAAAAAATCTGATAAAGAATCAACTCCTTCATAATTAATTGTTAGTCTTAAAGTTAGAAAATCCTAGTGTATTGATGACAGATGTGCAAGACCAAGAAGCACAGAAGTGAGTCAAGGTATATAATTGTACTGTGTATCAGTTACTTATGTGCAAAAGGAAGAAATAGCTAGGTGTAGACTACATAGACATTTTGTTTGGTTAATTAGAATCTGTAAACGCTGAAAAGAAGTAGTGGATCCGTTTCCAATGAAAGTAACGTTAAATATTCTTCAGGATTTTGTTCCAGGACAATTAACTTTTAATGTTGGCTACTGTTACACATTTATACATTTATATATAATGAATTTATTTTTTTTATAATAAGAATCAAAAATAAATCTTTATGTTTATTATTCTAACACCGGTTACTAAATAAATCTTAATAAATAAGATGAATGAACTAGTAAGTAATATATGTTTTTTATATCAATATAATTATTTGGTATTAATACGAAATTGTGTTAATCACATCTTAAACAAATTACATTAATGATTTAGTGTCTATATTTTCATTATGAAAAAATGATACCTATATAGTATTACAAAACCCTGAAAGGTAAATAAAAAAAAGTTGAAAGGTAGTAGTATATTAGTGTTAGGTGGTAGAAGAAGAACACATGGTTTGAAAAACCGTTTGGTAATTTTGGTTCGACATTTTTATTATTTGTCACCTACTTTTTTTATATATGCACCTCCTAGAAGTAATAGGGGTTTCAAAACCGTCGGTAATAACGGGGGTTTCCAAAACCGCCGATAATAACAGGGGTTTCAAAACCGCCGGTAATAACGGAGGTTTCAAAACCGTCGGGAAGTAATTATTTTCCAGGGGTTCATAAAAACCGTTGGTAACCATTAGCGACGCTGGATCTACCAGGGGAAAAGCAAACCGCGGGTAACGCACTTAACGGGGGTTAAAACCGCCGGAAATGCCAAAAATAACCCCCGTTAAAAATAATATTTTTTGTAGTGTTTGAATGAACTGGTCAGAGTTGGAAAATAACTGTTAAAGAAACCAGTTTCAAAGATTAACTTCAAAACTGGTCTTTATGAATCTGCTAATTCTTCTGAAACAAATGAAGAAGCCATGAAGAGGTATACATATTAAAATTAATATATCATCATATTCATACTATGATTCCAAACTCATAGGAACAGTGTTAATTAAGTATTGAATTTGAGCATGATTTTGAATGTGCCTGTGCTAAGTCTCATGCTTGAATATTTTGTTTCACCGGTTTGCGAAACGACTATCCAAACAGAAGCGGTCTCGTAAATCTCAATCGTCTGCAAATAATGGAAATCCTTAAAAGACGAAGGAATATTAGAGAGTTGTATGAATATTATATATGTTTTTTATTACAATTGTTGTGTTAGTGTGATAAAGGTGCCCTATATCATATTAAAGTTATTAATTGCTTATGATATCATATATATCTATTTAATGTAATCAAATCATATTTCTAACATCATAAAATTATATCTCTCACAATTCAAATCAGAAATAAGAAAACTCTCAAGGGAATTATCATTGAAAGGAAAACCAGTAAATAAACTCCTTGAAAGCCAACAGAGTAAATCTTACAAGAGAATAATTGCATATAGTGGAATATAGAGAGAGCCACTTCTCTTTAAAAACATTACAAGATATTTAGCACATCTAGTTGAACCAAACTGTTTAATATCTTTTCAATATCGTCAAGGTCCAACTGCATCAGTACACGAATTAAAAGACTTCATATAAGAAAAAAAGAACATGACCATTAGAATCTTTATAATATCACATTTGTAATCTTTTTGGTTAATGCTAAAAGCACATCTGCTTCAGCCTTTGCCACCAAACTTCTTGCTCGTTGGACAATAATAGACCCTTAAAACTTGTCTTTTGTCTAGAATCAACTCTTACACACCACCTGCCATCTACCTTTGCCATCTATTGACTTCTTATTTGAATTGTTACAAAATCAATACAGAAAGAAACAATTATACAAAAAGAAATACATGTAGAGTCAAAAGAATCTTACTAGGATTGAGGTTTCACTCCTGACTATGCTCTCTATTAGCTATTTTACCTGAAGATAGGAAACAAATAATCCTAATGGAATGTATAAAATGAACTCTTCTAAATTAAAATAAACATACATATATTGTATTCTGATAATATAAATAGCCATAAGAATAATGCAAAGTCAGAATACCAGGCATAAAAGATTTACTAATATAACATTTTACATAGTAAGTGTGTGAAAGAATTCATTGCAAGATAATCATAATGTTGAGAAGTGAATATATTTCACTGATATAGAACTGATATATTTCACTGATATACACAGCATATCCTAACTGAATTTAATCCTTTATTTACAAATATCTCCCAATACAAAGGAGCCTAGCAAAGAAGCAGAGATGCCATACATAAATCATTGTTGAATACTTGAATTCTTATTAAATAACAATAAAATTCCCAGTGGCTGGTAAACACGAAATTCAAATTGATGATAGAATTGTGTGATTTACAAGAAATAAAAGGAGTATATATCGCCGATGATTCTGGTAAAAGTTTCCAAGCGTGTAGTAGACATAGATAGGAGACTTTATATGTTTGTCCACCTATTCACAAAATCAATGTATTATAAAACAAACAAATGAAGCAACCATCAAAATTCCACAATTCATCAATTATGGGAGCAAAGTTAATATAAAAATAATGGTTAAACATCAATAAGTGAAATCAGCACCAAGAAAACTTACATGTACCTCACTGTTGCATGGCTTTTCTCCAAAAGTCTAAATGTATGACACCTTGTCTGTCACGTTTGGCGGAATGCACTACGAGTCATACCTATCAATAATTTCAACAACCTGATAGATATAATCAAAATCAGCACTCAGCAGTACTTATAAATTATAATATAAGTCCAAAATAAACAAGGACACACACAATGTTGATAAATCAAAGCATATTGTCTAAGTTAAAGAATTCCAAAGAAATTAAGTCACCAAAGTTTTATGCAATTAGAAACAACAAAGAACACAAACGCAATGGTATGTTGAATCAAAACAAGTCATCTAACTTATAAAAAAAATTATCCTCAACTAGCTCAACAACAAAAAAACCATATCAAAACATTTCCTTACAAACACCATCAAACAAACGATGGAGGAGGAGGAGGCGATGGCAGACAGTGGCGGACAATGGTGGCATTAGGTTAGGTACGTGTGCACGGGACTGAGAAGACGCGTGAAGGAGGAGTTGTGTTTCGTGAGGGCGAGAGTTAATGATACAAACCGACAGATAACTAAGGACACAACAAGAACTTTCCAAAAGGGTCAGTCATCTCAAGATACAAAACTAGGCCCCACCAAGCCTCGAGAAAGAATCACCAAAAGAAGAAGTTATAAACCCGAATATCAGAAGTTTTTCCTTTTGGTCTTCTTAAAAAATAGAATATATTAGTAAATAATTTGGACTCACTTTAGGGGTCCAAATAGCAATGATAGGCTAAAATAAGGTGCCTTTAGTATAATAGGGGGTGTAGGTAGCATTTTAGCTTGTTCCTAGCCCTTTTGGAAGGCATTTTGACCTAGTTTCTAGAAGGACAAGCCTAGGATGCGGGTTTGACTTAGTCAAACCCTAAGGCTGCCCATTTTTTCCCTTTTCCCATCCTACCCCTTTAGTTTGTTCTCCAAGGCTGCTTCACCTATAAAAAGGAGGCCTACCTAGTGTATTTTTCAAGTTGAAAGAGTTACTCTGCATAAATTGTGTGAGGTGTTAGTGAGGTTTGAATTCCTCATAGCATTTAGGTCTTATCTTATGAGTAATTGAGAGCTCTCAAGTGGCGGCTAGCATCAGTTATCTTGGAGGCCAACCACACTCCAAGTGGCGTGTTCCACTTCTCAAATCCATCACATAAGCTTTCTCCTTCATTCATCTCTTCTTTCATTGTCATTCCTGTTAGAAAAGATGGCTTTAAACTAGAGGGGGGTGAATTGTTTAAAGGGGTTTTCGCAAACTTTTCAAAGCTAGAATGAATTTATCTCAGAAACCAATTGATTAAGCAATTCAGTTAGCCAAAACAGCAAGCAAAAACTGTAGTACCAGAAAAACAATCGGTTGTTTTAGCGAAACAATCGGTTGTTTATACCAGCAAACAACTAATAAACTGAATTTAAAGAGATAGAGATAGAGAGATTGTACACAGTTGTTTATACTGGTTCACTCCAAACCAGAGCTACATCCAGTCTTCTCAGAAACCCTGAGGATATCCACTAAGCAATCACCACTTGATCACTTACACAACAACCAAGAGAATGACCTTGAACACCTCAAGAAACATACTCTCCTTGGCCAACACTAAGATTGCTGATCTTGAACACCTCAAGAACACACAGCCAATCTCAGCAAACACAGAAACGAATTGTTCAACAGATTACAAAGATTACACTTGTTACAGATGAATATCTGAAATCAATACAAGTAGAATCCTATTCCAGCACCTTGATCAATCACAAACTCTTAAGCAATCTCAGCACTTTGAAAAACTCTTTTGAAAAACTTTGTCAAAAGATTATCTTAATTCTCAAATCTGTTTTTCTTAATATATTCAAAGATGTAGTTTGTTATCAAATCTTAACAAACTCTTAAATTGCATTAAAAGATTGGTCAAAGCATTTAATGACTGAAGCGTATTCAGTTAAAGCATTTAAAGCTCAGTCAAATACAAAACAGTTTTTCTGTTATGGTTTCAAAACAAACAATCGGTTGTTTCCTCGATGCAATCGGTTGTTTTGGTACTTAACAGTTTCAACCATTCAAAAACAGTTTTCAATCTTTCTCAAAACATCTAAGTATAAACAATCGGTTGTTTCGACAAAACAATCGGTTGTTTCAACTTAGTTTGAAAAACATTTTACTTTTATAAAGATTGAGATGCTAATTGCTTGAGATTTAATACAAGGGTGGATTACAACATATAAACTACCCCAGAACAAAGCTTAAACCAGCACAGCAACAACAAGCAAAGCAGAGGCTTCAACATCCTTCAAAGGATTTGAATTCTTCAAAACATTGAACATCACAAGGTTCAACAATCTCCCCCTATTTGATGAAGACAAATCCCTGATGCTTGTGTTGTACCTGATTAAATCTGAAGCAATTCCTGCAATAGAACTTTGAGCAATACATTGAACTTCTGATATTCTGTTAGCATACAGATAAACAGTTTAAAGCTTAAAACATCTAATATCAGAAACATATTACATATTCCAAACAGTTTTATCAACTTTAAAACAGAAACATTAAAACAAACTCGAAACACAACATTTATCTCCCCCTATTTGTCTTCACAAATACACAAAGATAAGAGATAAAACAAGATATTATTTTCATTACATCAGAATAAAACAGCAACAGCAGAAGGAAAGAAATTTTTAAAACCAGAAAAGAACAGCCAAAAACAATCGATTGTTTCGATGACAATCGGTTGTTTTTCCTTCATTCTTCTTCATCAGCAAACTGAAGATCAAAGATTTGATTCTGGACAACTTCAATCTGTTCATCCAGAGTCATAAACCTTGCATCCATGTTGTCAAACCTGGTGTCAATTCTTTGGAAATTACTAACACAAAGATCATGGAGGCTCCTTTGATTTTCAACAAAGCTATCAAGCCTATTCATCATGATTCTTTCAAATGACGACATGGTTGGCATTCTTTGATGTCCATCAGCAGCACTGGGTTCTGCATCTTGAAAATTTTCAGTTGGATCTTCATGTTGAACATCCATATCAGCAAGTTCATCTTGTTCAAGATTTGCAGCACCACTAGATGAGGCACCATGATCACCATCCTTGCTTATCCATTTTCCACCTACTTTTGTAAAACCCATCTTGCTGAGTGATCCATTGTTCAACTCTTTAGTTGACTTGACCAGCTCAGAAGTTCCATCTTCAAGATTAACTTCAAAAAAGTGTAGAAACTTAGATATTAAAACAGCATAGGGATAATGATAATCACCTAACCTTATGGCTTTTTGCATGTGCTCTTTGATTATATGAATCCAATTGATCTTGATTTTCTTGGTGATGCATAAGATATAAACCAGATCCTCTTCAGTTAGCACAGAGTGGTTACTCCCCCTTGGAGTTAGAATCCAAGTTACAATGAGAGCAAGCAACCTCTCATCAAGCTTCAAACCTCCAACCGAGCATGTACTAACTTGAGATTGATTATTCTTCAAGCAACTTTTGTAACTTGAGATTGATTATTGTTAAAATCCTCCACCACACCAAGGTTTCCCTTGTTGATTCTCAGACCAGAAAACCTAAGCCCAGCCACAACAGCCCAAACTTCATGAGTTATCTCCATTACCACACCTTTCACATGAGAAACAAGGTTGTTTCCCTCAAACTTCAAGTTGGTGTAGAATACCCTCACCAAATCTGGATAAATGTTTCCTTTCATCTCTAGGAACTTTCTGAGAGATTGATCCTTGAGCAGCCTTCTCACATTATCAAGCTTTTGACTTTTCAGCCAATCAAAGCATACAACCTTGGGGTTGTTTATCTTCTTGATACTTGTCTCATATCTATACTTCTCAATGAGATCATTGTCTCCAGAAAACCAACCTTCCAGCCTTCCTCCAGATCTTACAGCCTTGGTTTTCACTCTCTTGGAGGTGGGAGGGGTTGATTCCATGACAACAGAGACGAAAACAGAGGAGAGAACACTGCACAGATTTTTTTGCAAGAGATGGTGCAAGAGATATTGCAAGAGATGTTGCAATTGGTTGTTCTTGTGGAAGAATTCTGCACTGGATTTTATAGCAGTAAGAGAATCAATATGAATTTAATTTCATTAAAGAGTACCTGATTTTCAGAGAGAGAGGACTTGACTCTGCTCTGCACAGAAAATGTCAGAAAAAGCTGAAAATCACATGGTCTTCACATGTGATCTTTGACTAGTCATTAAGGCTCTTGAATTTCAAGGATTTTGGAATATATTCCTTTATGACTGTTATGACTTCTTTCTGAACATGATGAGCTTTCAACACAGATCATTTGACCAAGATTCTCTCTTTCAAATTGATCTGCAACGGATAGAAATTAAAAAAAGCAATTAATTCAATTTCTTCATAGTGTTGTCATACTCAAAACAATCGGTTGTTTTTCTACAGCCATTAAAAACTTGATTTTTTTTTTTTGAAATTTTTAACCATGAGTAGAAGCAATTTAAATCAAATGAACTTGATTAAAAGAAAATTAATCACAAGAAAGAACTTTGAAACAGAGATTGAGAACAAATAAAGGAAAGTCTTATCCTTATGTTGATTCTTCAATGAGCCAATTGCTTGTTGATCAAGAAAACTCCTTTTCACTGTTTTGATCTTTTGCATAGCATTGATTCAGCTTCAATGACTGCCTTTTTCTTCAACAGCTTGATCAGATGGCTCAGTTCTTCTTTTTCTCTCTATTTTTCCTGCATAAACAATTTCAAGTAGCAAGATTTGGTCCCCTTACAAATTTGGGTCCATTTGACTTTTCTTTGCTGTTAGAAACATCACATCCCTTAGGAATCCATTTCATAAAACCTTTAGGAACATAATTTTCTAATTTTACAGAATCTAACAGACTGGCCTTTCTTCATGCAATAAAAGCTTGTAACAACCGGTTGTTTCGTCTTAACAATCGGTTGTTTTTCAGATTTTCTTCAAAAGCTTTTTGAAAACCTATCTTGCTTGTTCTGTGGGTTGAAGCCTAAAGCAGCCTTTCCAAAAACACAACTTTGAGATGCCAAGACATTCTGAAAGTTTGATTTCCCCTTTGAAAGCTTGTCCACAGTTTCAACAAGATAGTGAACCTTTTTCTCAAGATTTTCACAATTTGTGCATATGAGAGTATCACACTTGCAAGAGGCATTTTTGAAATGATTTTCCAGTTTTTCAAAATCACTTTTTTCTTTTCTCAGATCCTCTTCAAGTGATTTAACTTTCTTTTCAAGCCCATTGTTAAGATCTTTCAATCGGTTGTTTGAAAGAACCAATCTATTAGCTTCATCATGTGTTTCTTGAAAAGCTTCAAGTAATTCACTATAATTTTGTTCATTTAAGGAAGCACATGAACTTACCTCACTAGAACTGCAAGAATCATCATCATTCTCAGCTACCAAACATATGTTTGCTTTTTCCTCTTCACATGATGAAGAACTTGATGATGACACCTCATTTTCATCCCAAGCTATGTAGGCTCTTTTTGTCTTGCCTTTCTTCTCCTTGTAGCTTGTCTTTTTCTCTTTGCTCTTGTTAGGACAATCTGCCTTTATGTGACCTTGCTCACCACAACCAAAACAAGTATAGTTATTTGAATTAAATTAATTGGGTTTCTTGTTTCCATACCTATCCTTGTTGTTGTCTTTGTTGCGGTTTCTCTTTAGGAATTTGCTGAACTTTCTTGACAGCAAACTAAGATTTTCCTCATCACTATCATCACTTGAATCTTGCTTTCCCTTATGTGTGGATGCTTTCAAGGCTATGCTCCTTGTGTGCTTATCTTCACTCTCTTGAACATTGAGTCTATTCATCTCTAGCTCATGTTCCCTAAGCTTTCCAAACAAAGAAGCAACACTTAATGATGTTAGATCTTTAGATTCGGAAATAACAGTTACCTTTGGTTGCCATGCTCTATCAAGACATTTCAAGATCTTGATGTTCAGCTCTTCTTTGTCAAAGGTTTTGTCTAGGCTCATAAGGTGATTGATGATGTGTGTAAACCTTTTCTGCACCTCAGCTATTGTTTCTCCTTTAAGCATTCTAAACATCTCATACTCTTGAATGAGAGCATGCTTTCTAGCCCTTTTCACCTCATTTGTTCCTTCATGAGTGACTTCCAAAGTGTCCCACATTTCTTTTGATGATTTGCATTGTGAGACCCTGAAAAACTCATCAGAATTTAAAGCAGAGGTTATAATATTTTTGGCAATGCAATCGAATTTGGCCTTTTTGCTTTCTGCATCAGTCCATTGAGACCATGGCTTCTCAATGACAGAACCATCTTTTTCAAACTTTGGGATAAAAGGACCATTTTCAATTGCATCCCAATTTCCTTTGTCAAGAGATTCCATAAATATTTTCATTCTAACTTTCCAAAACTGGTAATTCAAACCACAAAACAAGGGTGGTCTGTTAATTGAGGCACCTTCCCCAAACGGTAGTCTATCAGCCATTTTTAAAAAGATTTTTAGGATCAACTTGAATGACTTTCAAGAACCAAGATCTGATACCAATTGTTAGAAAAGATGGTTTTAAACTAGAGGGGGTTTTCGCAAACTTTTCAAAGCTAGAATGAATTTATCTCAGAAACCAATTGATTAAGCAATTCAGTTCGCCAAAACAGCAAGCAAAAACTGTAGTACCAGAAAAACAATCGGTTGTTTTAGCTAAACAATCGGTTGTTTATACCAGCAAACAACTAATAAACTGAATTTAAAGAGATAGAAATAGAGAGATTGTACACAGTTGTTTATACTGGTTCACTCCAAACCAGAGCTACATCCAGTCTTCTCAGAAACCCTGAGGATATCCACTAAGCAATCACCACTTGATCACTTACACAACAACCAAGAGAATGACCTTGAACACCTCAAGAAACACACTCTCCTTGGCCAACACTAAGATTGCTGATCTTGAACACCTCAAGAACACACAGCCAATCTCAGCAAACACAGAAATGAATTGTTCAACAGATTACAAAGATTACACTTGTTACAGATGAATATCTGAAATCAATACAAGTAGAATCCTATTCCAGCACCTTAATCAATCACAAACTCTTAAGCAATCTCAGCACTTTGAAAAACTCTTTTGAAAAACTTTGTCAAAAGATTATCTTAATTCTCAAATCTGTTTTTCTTAATATATTCAAAGATGTAGTTTGTTATCAAATCTTAACAAACTCTTAAATTGCATTAAAAGATTGGTTTGGCATTTAATGACTGGAGCGTATTCTGTTAAAGCATTTAAAGCTCAGTCAAACACAAAACAGTTTTTCTATTATGGTTCCAAAACAAACAATCGGTTGTTTCCTCGAATCAATCGGTTGTTTTGGTACTTAACAGTTTCAACCATTCAAAAACAGTTTTCAATCTTTCTCAAAACATCTAAGTATAAACAATCGGTTGTTTTGACAAAACAATCGGTTGTTTCAACTTAGTTTGAAAAACATTTTACTTTTATAAAGATTGAGATGCTAATTGCTTGAGATTTAATACAAGGGTGGATTACAACATATAAACTACCCCAGAACAAAGCTTAAACCAGCACAACAACAACAAGCAAAGCAGAGGCTTCAACATCCTTCAAAGGATTTGGATTCTTCAAAACATTGAACATCACAAGGTTCAACAATTCCATTTTACTCTTTGTTTTTATGTTCTTGTTTTGTTTCCTTGTTTCCATTCGACAATTCTATTTGGGTTTCCTTTTCATGTTCTTTAATTCCGCACCTATTGGCATCATGTTCACCTTGTAATTGTCTTTTCCTTTTGCTCTTGTGAAGTGAACCTTCACACTTACTTAACCACTTGGTTAAGTTCGTGTCCAGTGGGGATCTTCTTAGAGTTCTCACCATATTCCTTCTTAAAATCTCAATCTAAGTAAAGTGTCACACAAAAAATGAACAATCCTAAAATCAACTCAAATCAGTGAAGAACCTAACGCGAGAGTGAAGAGAGGTAGGGTTTCGTGAGTGTGTAGTGAAGAGAGATTTTGTTGCCGAAAGAGAGGGAGAAGAGTGGTAGGGTTTCGTGAGTGTTTCGTGAGAGAGAGGGGGAAGAAAGGTTTCGTGTGAGTGTTTATGGAAAGTGTGAAGAGTTAAAAGTTATTCAGTTTCCAAGAGTCAAGGCAAGTTTCAAAAAAAGTTGGGAATAATGAGGAATGGTGTATGGAGGGAAGGGAGGAAAAATGCGGGGTTTTTATTTTGAAGGATAATTGTGGTAGTTCAAAATGATACATTCTGAAGGATAATTGTGGCGGTTACTAAGACGTTGTATTATACGAAAACTTATGGCGGTTATTAATAACTGCCATATTAAAACCGCCACTTTTTTTTGTAGTGAGTGAGCTTACAACTTTGAAAAATCAAATGCAAACTTTTCTTGCATATATTGCTTATAGAAAAGATGTTCCAAAACATTTTGTTGCAATGGTATCTAATTTGGTACATGCATCCATCAATGAGGTATTAGTATATTTAAATCTTTAGTGTTGTCTTTTATTTTATAATTATAAACGTTGAAAATTATTAACTCCAAATTATTTATTATTTATTTCAGGCACCAAATATTGGGAGTGGAACTCCATCACCTAATCAAGTAATAGGATTAAGTGTTGGAAGCAAAATTGATTAGGGATGAATTGTAATAATTTGAATGTTACGATGATGTTTAAAACTATTTTGTGTGTTTTTTTTACTTTTGAATAATTATGTATCAACTTTTTGTTGTATGTTCTCATTTTCAATGCAATGAGTGAATGCTTATAACTTTCTATAGTATTTAATTTTATTAGTATTTAATTTTTTTATTATGAAAATATATTTAATTAAATATGTTTAGTTGTTTAATTATGCAAATGATATTATAAAAAGTGGTGGTTGAATTCGATTTATTTAGAATTGAAATTACATTAGTTGAAACTGACGTATTATTTTTTACAATTTTATTATAATATTGACAATTAAAAACGTCACATTATATCGTATATAATGGAATTTACATATGTCGTGTTTTGCGCTCAAATCCTTTTCAATGAAATAAATTGCGACAATTTTGACTGACATTAATTACATACAAAAATTGTCACTTTATGTAAAACATTAAATGGCGGGTGTTGTCGCAGGTTGCATAAGACCGTCATATTAAACTTTAAGGCGGTCAGTTCTATGACAGTTTGGAGAACCTCAATACGCGTATATTATGACATTTATAAATGTCAATTTATACGAAAATAACCATCACCGTATACATTTTTTTTGTAATGGATAGATGAATGGTTGTAACAAAAGAAAAAATTCACAAGTTCCAAATTGCACAAGTTGTGTTTTCATTAAGATAAATGTATAAAACCATGAAATTAATTCCTACCAAACCATTAGTGATGTGGAAATAGTGCCTCCAAAGTGTCTTTAGTTTCTCTTGCCCTCCAATATCTCAAACTGTGAAACCTTCTTATATTGAACCTTTTCCACATTAAAACCTATAAAATAGTAGAAATTTATAAGCCTCAAACAAAATACCTATAATTCAATTCTTTCTAATTTTTCTTATACTAAACTGAAGTGTTATACTCTAACAAGATTTCATAAACCCCCGATGGTAATAGATATTCGTCCATTTCCATTAATAAAAAGACTTCCTTATGCATAAACAAAATTTTATACAAAATTTTGAAGAGATGGTCGGCAGTGATGGATCACCTTGACCATGACTAATATTGGACAAGTTTCCGAATCCAATAAAAAGGAAAATTCAATTTATAGTTATTGTCAAAGAAAAAAAAGGAAAACCCCTCGAATCTATAAAAATCTTAAAAAATATATCCTTAAAATTTTTATAAGAGGAAGTATACGACACAAAATGGAAAGATCCTGGATGACTAATAAGAGAAAGCCACCCTACCAGATCAGTTGACCGAGAGCTATAATAGTGAATGAAAACTTGCGGATAAGGGCTCAACCACAACATCTCGCATACCAACCGAAAAGCTTGTAGTGATGCCCCAGTTCAGATAAAGTTGCGTGGGGGAAACGTTTAGGATCCAGAGAACACTCATTGTAAATTTGTTAAACTATAAGCACATGGGAAGGTCGGTAAAGAAACAAGTGTAAACGAAGAAGTCCAACCCGACACCCTCTCGGCCATGATAGACATTGTCAATAGCACAACACCTTTCGGCTAAGAAAATACCAACCTCAGCCTCCAAACTTAACATAGGGGCACTCGACACAAAGGACTCGACCATTGATGACCATCTGTATATCGAGAGAATTACTTTGTCACTCTCATGTCTATCCACTTATACCAAGTTTGTAATAGTATATCACCCTTGACCTGTTCCAGGCCTAATATCCTGACCCTATCCAAAGCGTCAACCTGACATAACTTCATCCTAAAACCCCGCTACCTTTAACTACCGAGGATTCCCTGAAATCAACCAAAGAGCGCCCACCAGAAGAAGACGAAAAGCTACCAGAGGAAGACATCACTAATCTATAGGGTAGGGGAATTCTCGGAACCTAACCACTATTTATAGGAAATGAAGCGCAACAAACCCAACCGTAGTGAGATTTCACAATCGTTTGATCCAACCTCATCCAACAGTCATACCTTTTCGAATGTGAATTTTGAGAAGTAGTTACGTTGCTATTCCCTCCAAAATTGTGGGAACATTCTAGACTCTACAAAGCTAGGCCTTTCGAGCCCGAGGGACTGATGGTTATCCAAGTACAATTCGACATATTGTGAATCAACATTGCTAATTGGTTACAATTCAAGAATGCCAAATTTTCTTGTAGGAATGTTGGCATGAGGACCTCGACAAAGTGAAACCAATGAATATCTCCAAACCATACTTGTCGTGCTTACGGGCCAAGTGTATTGTATATAGCTGAGATGTCCTAGGCATGACTGACTATCTCATACAAACAAGTAATAGGTCACTTAAGCATAAGATTTGCAGGGAATTTGTATTGGATGTCGAACTAATACAAAAATTAACTTTAAAAAACATGCTAATCAAGACTTATTACCACGAGGATCGAATATAACTATATAAATAAGTTGACCAATATCAAGCTAAGATACACCTTCAATAACATTATTACTCTCAACTATGAAATAATAAATATTGATTTAAGCATAAAAGGCCTTTGTATATACCTCCACCTTTTGATCGAACACTAAACACCGATAACTATAAAGAACTAATACCAAGAAATCTAAGGAGCACGCATGATGAAGAAGATGCGATCTTCTCGACTTGGACATATTTGAATGTTTGTTGTTTCGTAATGCTGTGTTGTAATCACATAGTATGATCCATAGAAATCCTTACAAACTTGGGTTGTAATATTCCCGTTTTTTTTCTATAGTTTTGAATAACCTGATCCACGGACGGATGTTCTATACAATCACTAATTATGAGGTAATTTTTAAGAAGAATGTCTTCGACTGTTGCCTATTTGCACACTTTCTCCAGGTCAATGACATTAAAGGCATTTTATTTAATTTTCACATTTTGATATAATTGTTGTTGTAGAAGTGACTGGCATGTTTTGGGCTGCGTATAACTTGCTTTATTTATTTCATTTTTTACTTTCTACGTGTCTTTAATCCCTTCCTTTTGAAAAGTTTTGCATATAACAAGACAAATAGCTAAAGAAAGAATGTTATTCAAAAGGAATGGCAGTACATATAGAAAAAACAAATTGAATTTGTCAATCAAAATGTAAACAAATATATTTTGAAATACTAAATTTGAAAATTTTAGTTGCATTTATGAAGTGACAGTTCAGGAAATACTTTACGAATTTTTTACGAATTTTATAATCTAAGAGTTCAAAAATATTATTACACAATAATATTAGGATACTACTACTGTAGGGATATTTTTTTTAATTACGCAATTTAAAAGTTATGCGTTTTTAACTATAACATGTATTATGCATTAATTGCTTAATTTAAAAGACTTTCAGATTGTACCATCCAAGATAAATCTAAAATCAGTGTGATGCCTTGCATGCTGTTAATTTTCACGTCTTGTTATAAAGGTTCATGGTGATTGAAGAAGAGGGCAAAATATCATATTATACTTAATAAGGAGTTGCAAGAAAGAATTATCGAATGCACGTCAATGTCTCCTTCTTGCACTCCATATGATTTATAAATGGTAAATATAGCCCTAGCACTATATTGGAAAATTCAGAATTAGTTTTCCTTTTTTAGTGAAAATATAAGATGGACACTTATGAAAGAAATAATATCGCTAAGTTTTCTTTATACAAAGAATGAGATAGGAAGACTTCTTCCTAATGCTTATTACATTTTTAAAAGAGAGTTACAATTTCCAAAAAACTTTTTAATGGTCATCATTGAATATATTCAATGGATCGATTGCTAATATTAATTGGTCATAATCTTTCATTAAATTAAGGAGGAATTCTCAACAATTCTCTCCCTTAATTTACTTAATTGAGGGTATCAATAATTCAACTCTCCAACAATTATGTTACCAATATTCATTGGTCATAATCTTCCATAAAATTAAGGAGGGATCCCCAACATTTAGGTCACTTCTTCTTCATTTTAAGCTTTCTTTTTCATTGTACTGTTTGTTTGTGGGTGGTTGCTAGTGTTGTAAGTGATGGTTGTAGGTGGTGGTTGGAGGTGGTGAAGCCAACCTGCAGTGAGTTTTGTGTGTTTTATCACTATTTTTTATTTTATTTTCATGATATATATCGAATTGTCCATCATGTATACCTTTTGTTTAATACCGATTCGTGCATTCCAGTATACAATCCTGGATCCAGTCATACATATAGAATGTACAAATTGGTATTAAAAAGAAAAGGTATACAAAACGAACAATCTAGTATGTATAACTGGATTTAGATACACATATCGAAATATACGAATATACGAATCGATATATATATATATATATATATATATATATATATATATATATATATCCGAATCGGTTT
Source organism: Phaseolus vulgaris (assembly GCF_051622355.1). Classification (NCBI taxonomy): domain Eukaryota; kingdom Viridiplantae; phylum Streptophyta; class Magnoliopsida; order Fabales; family Fabaceae; genus Phaseolus; species Phaseolus vulgaris. The sequence continues at coordinate 28,174,993 of NC_143505.1, read as the reverse complement.
ATACATTCCGGTATGTATATCCTAATCCGGCTACGCATGCCAGAATGTACCAATGGTATATTAATAAAAATTGTACACCGATTTGTACATTTTGACACTCAAACAAAACAGAAAAAAAAACTCGTAGAAAATGCAAAAATGGTGGTTGCACATTCATTCAGAAGAGAAGAACTTACCTTCACTACGCTTCCTTCAACCTTGAAAGCCTCGCCTACCACTAAAAAATGCAACTTCTCTTAGACCACGAAGGTGGTACTGATGTGGAGAGAAATGGAGGAATGAAGATGCGCTTGAAAACAATAAGAAGTGAAGAGATGTGAATAGAGAAATAGGGTTTTAATATTTTAGAGTTTGGTAAAGGGTAAAATGTAATTTCATTTTAAGTAATGGAGGTGTAGGAAGGAGGCATTGAGGTGCAGGGAGAATTTCCCTTGCCCAAGGTGTTAAGAGACAACCAATTTGTGAGCCCAAAATGGTCTTACTTAAGGCAATTAATGTTTGCACCCTTATGGTTTCTTCCAGAATCTCTATAAGATTGTTGGAAACCTCGAAAATGTCTATGCTTGGATCGTGGAATTTGAAAACATATTTTTAATTACATAATTCAAATAAAATTTATTTCAGATTTTATAATTTAAAATATATTTCTAATTTTTTTAATTATGTAATCATAGTGTATTTGATTGAAGGGGTATAAGATAGCGAAAGACTTAGAAAATCAGACTATCCTCTTCAAGTAAGGTTCACTGGAAAATATCTCTTAAAAGAATACTCTAATTTTAGAGATCTAAGAAGACAAACATTTTAGTACTAATAAATGTTTTCGAACAACTTCATAACAAAAAAAAAAATGATTAAATTATATTTTTAGTTTCTTTATCTTATTTATTATATTTATTTGAATTTTTTATCCTTAAAAAATCAGTTTGATCGTTTATCTTTTAAAGGACATCAATTTAAGTATTTGAAAAATATAGTAGTTATTTTTTTTATATTTTGAACATGATTTTGAATATTTTTTTTTGATTTAAGACATGGAAATTTCTTTATTAAGTTTACCTACATGAAATTATAAAACAAGGTTCAAACAAAATAGTCCCAAATATGGTAAAAAAATTGTGTCAAAAGTGAGTCTAACAAACAATCAGAAAATAAAAAATAAATCATTTTAATTTTTTTGTCGTTTGTAGAACTTGTTTTTACGCAAATTTCACCATGTTTTATTTTTAACATAGGTTGATTTCCTTTTATGTAGTGAATAACATCACAAACTTTCCATCTTGAATCATTCAAAAGATAGTTTAAAATTGTGTTCCAAAATTGTAAACACTCACTATTTTGAAAGGATTAAGTGAACCCAAATTTAAAGAATAAATTACTAAAATAAAATAAAAGATCAAAAGTGTAATTTAGACAAAAGAGTCAATTACCTTGTTACAATAAAGTTAAAATATCATTGTAGTTGAATGCTGATCTCAGATGAAAATAACATGTACATGTGCTGCTATTTAGTTGAGTGCTGCAAATAGAATTTTTTTTTAATGAACCATGTTATAAATGCTATGCAAATTAAGCTGGGGAAGATAAGGCCACGAATGAAGAGTTACAAGGCCACTAGTCAGGTATGGACCTAAAATTGTTCGCTGGAAAGACACTTTCTTTCTGCACCCTTACGCTTTTCGTTTTGCACCCCCACAATGTTGTGAAAGACAAAACTATCCCTATTATGCACATAAGACCCACATTACTCTTTCTTCTTCCTTTGCTCACATACTGCATACACGGACTTCACGAACTCCATTTCTCTTTGAAGGCCGGCCACGCGACTCCATCTCTTGGCACACGAAGACGGTTTTTGTTGGTGGTGGTCGGTGGTGTCTCGGCTACTTGGTGGTGGTTGGGTGGTTTCTCTTATCAGTTTCCTATTTGGAGAAGAAGGTTAGTAATTTTATTTTTTTTGGTTTTTGTATCTATAGTTCCATTTTTTTTTATTTTCATTTTCGCGGTTCAAATGTAGTATTCCAGACAATGTAGTCCGATAGTTTTACAAAATATGGAATTTGCATTTGTTTTTTCGTATTCCAGAATATTGAATCTGCATAAATCCTGGATTGGAGAATCAGTAAATCTTTTGGATTGGTGAGTCCGATAAGATTCCGGATTGGTGCGTCCAGTAAGATTTCAGATTGATGCGTCCGGTGACTATGTGTTTTCAATGTATTCTAGAACTACCTCTCAATGTTTTATTTTTTCTTAATCACGCAGATTCGCTATCCGAAAGTCATTTTACTAAGGATTAATTCCATGGAGATAATAAATTTAATTAAGGACAAAATTTTGTTAAACTATTTTTATTAGTGACACTTTGAACATTAGAGTTAGACTATTAAATATTCTGTCGGAAAGCAATCCTAGTCCACGCCACTTCAACTAATTTCATTGGTTCTATATGCTTTAGGATGACTTCAAAGATTTCAATCAAGATATTTGTTTGATTAAAATTTGTCATCCTAGTTTTCATTTTGTTCTCACAAGACATAGAAAATGGTATGGCAAAAATAGTAGTATTGTGATTTGAATGACATTTTTTTAAATAAGTGATTTAGTTTCTTTAGTTTTGATTATTTAAATCAAGTTCTTGTACTTTATAAAATAGTAAAATTTAGTTTCACACTTTAGATTGCACATTTTATGGTTTGCACTTTGTTTATGAGTTTTTGATTTAAGTAAAATATGATGAGAAACCCAAAGAAGATTGTCACTGGACACAAACTTAACCAAGTAGTTAAGTACGTGTAAAGGTTCTAGAGGGAAAAGAGAAAACCAAATTATATGGTGTTGATAATGATGAGGTGCAAAATTAAAGAATATATAATGAAGCAAGGAACGAAGATGATGACCGAATGGTAAAGGAAGAACACAAGAACATAAAAAGGAATGAAAATGGTGCAAGGAAAGAAAGGATGAGATGAAGAGTTAGAGAAAGCTTATGGATGAAGATGGTGGTCATGCCATTGGTGTGGCGGAAAAGTGCTCAAACACTCAAGATAAGACCTAAAAGGAGACCACTCAAGACTCACTAAACACTTTAATAGAGTTTCTTTTCTATTCAAACTTCAAGGTGTTTTACAAGCGGGGAGACACCTTATTTATAGAGATGAGTGCCTTGGAGAGGAATGGAGGAAGGGTAGGGGTGTAAATGACTACAAGCTTATAGAAACTTGGTCAAATGTGAGCACATGGGGGAGTCTTCTAGAATTTAGGTCAAAGGTGCGGACATGGATGTGTTTCTAGAAGCTAGGTTAAGGTGGGCTTTAACACAGGCCCAAGTTATACTTGTACTAGACCAGAGCGTTCATCGCTCAGGACTCAGGGCCCATGTGATTGGGCCCAGTTTTGACAGTAAACCCGTTTTGGTATAATTGAGGTAACCTTTTATACGTAAATATAAGGCTGTTAATAAAGGGTATTTGTGGACCTAGGGGTACACTTAGTGCGTATGGGGTCTAAATCAAGTAAATGTTTTATTTTAACCTAAGTTCGTGTGTTCTAGGGCACGTAGTGATTAGGTTGCATGTACAACGAAAGATAATGTTGCACCACGAGTAGGGTCCCAGGTAAGCAGAATGTACCCCTGATGTTGGCGCATAAGTTGGTGCCCTGGTAGTTATTATGTTATTATGCACTCCTTGGAGATAAGATTATTTTCTGTTGTAGCACCTTGAGAGAAGGCGCCTCTAAACAGAATATGTTTCTCCTGTTGAGTATGCTTTCAGTTGAGATTAGATTCTCATGAGAGAAAGATGTTGCAAGAGGTAAGCTATAAAAGGGGTTTGAGACCTCAGGTAAAGGTACGCTGTTTCTAAGACTGAAACTGAATACTTCTTAAATTCTAGTAAGCCCTTTACTAACTTAATTGCCGAAGTGCAATCAACAGGTAGGGCCCTCTCTATTTCAACGGAGTCGTGTTCCAGTGCAAACAGACGTAGAACATATTACAGCTGAGGCAAATCGGGGCTAGAGCTTGTAGCCAAGGTCAACCGACAAGTGTTGAAGAAGAGCTTTGATGACTCCAAATCTCCATGGATTGCTTGAAGGCTGATTGTAGCTTAGTTGGGTGTGTTCTGGGGTAGTTTGAATTTGTTAATTCACTCTTAGTTTTGAATCCAAAAGTTGGTTTAATTCAAATCTTTTTGAAAATAGTGTTTTATGAAGAAGCAGAAAAACAACCAGTTGTTTTATCGTTTCAATTGGTTGTTTCATACTTAAGGTTTTTGAAACTGGTTTTGGCAGATTTGAATTTGGTTGACTTTGTTGTCAAACCAATTCAATCGGTTGTTTCGACAAAACAACCGACTTTTTTTTAACACCTTAACAAAATTTTGTTAAGTTTGTTAAATCTGCTTTAAATAATTTGAAACTGATTTGGCTTTTATAATAAATGTTTTCAATTGCTAATTGGAGTATAAATGTTCTGTTATACACTCCTTGCAAACTACTTACAAGATCAATTTTTGAAATCAAGTTTTCTCCAAGATTGCTTAAGGCTTTGGATATTTCTCTAAGAGTGAAGTAGGACTTGTTGTGTACTTTGATTTGATTTGTACCAGGTGTGATCAATCCTATTTCTTCTTGTTTTGTAATTCTGTAAGTACTGGTGTTCACAGAGTCAGAGGGTGTTCTCATCTATGGTGTGTTTGTCGTGTGCCAAAGGAAGTGTGTGTTTTTTAGGGGATCAATATCACTTCTTTGGTGGTTGTGTGTTTGTAATCTGGTTTTTGATTACTTAGTGGATATCCAGAGGTTTATGGGAATTGGATGTAGCTCTTGGTATAAAATTGCTTGTGTGATTCTTTCTCTCCCTTAACTCTTGCATATCTGTTTTTAGTTGTTTTTACACTCTGCTAATAAAGACAACCGGTTGAATCGCAGAAACAACCGGTTGAATTTATGGAATTCAACTAAAACTGTTTTCTATCTTGTGTTCTTTGATTCCTTTGGCTGTGATTCTTCTTTGACTTTCTTCATACCTTCAAAACTTTCTGAAAAACGTTTGAAAACAATTCACCCCCCTCTTGTTTAAAACCTACAATTCTAACAACAAGAACGATACTGAGTACACCCTAATCTATCTTATTATTCTATTTGAACCCCTAAAGTGAACCCAATTTATTTACCTAAACTTGTATTGTAAGAATACTAGAAGGAAGAAGAATTGATATTTCGATCCATGTCCGATTCTTCTTATGTTAAGGTTTTTCTGAGGTTTAGTGGGCTCTTGTCTTGTATGCCGAGATGACTGACCTACGTGTGAAGTGTTTATGGTGTCTTTGGTCATCTACTTGTCGAGTTCAGTTGTATCATGCCCCCCAAGTTGGAAAGAATTCGACCTCAAATTGAGAACTCTTGTAAATAACATAGTTAGTTTGTTCATAGGAAAGATAGAAACATTTCTAAACTTGGTATGTGAAGCAAACTTATGATCATTAAGCTTTGGAAGTATGTATGGGTGAGTTCTACATACATGCCATGTTTAAAAAGAATATATGGGTATGAAATGATTTGTTTGTGAAAATCCTCTTAGAAAGTGAAAACTTTTAGGAGGTTTTTTAATATTATCCCTAAACTTAAATATGTCAAGTATTTAGAATGAGTTGGAGATGAAAAAGATAAGAAAGAAGAATACCTGAGGTGCGGTTTGTATTTTTGAATGGGTCAACATTATCGTTTTTACTACATGAGGTGAGATGATGATACCCATTTTGTCTTTTCTTTCTTCATCTTTTTCATTTTCTCTTTTGGTTTTCTTTTTTACTTGGTCCTCATTAACTTCTTTGGGAGAGAGGAGTTTTAATATAATCTTATGCCCTTGGAAGTTGAAAGAAATCTTATTGGTATGACCATCTTGTAAAATTTTTCTATCATATTGCCAATGCCTTCCCAATAGAATATGTGTTGCTTCCATTGGCACATCATCACATAAAACTTCATCTTTATATTTTCCTATGGCAAAAGTTATGAGGACTTGTTTATTAACCATAATTTCACCATTTTCACTAAGCCATTGTAGTTTATAGGACTTTGTATGAGAGATAGTGGGTAATCCAAGCTTCTCCACTACTCTTGTACTTGCCACATTAACACAACTACCCCATGTATTATCGTGGAACATAACTTGTTGTTTATAAGGCATCAGGTGTGAAAAATATTTTCCCTTTGACTTTCATCAAAAGGTTTTTGAAGTTGCCCTAACATGCGCCTTACTACTAACAAATCACCTTCACATGGCTTTTCACACTCGTCCTCACTTGGGGCTTTTGAAGAGGAAGGGAAGCTAGTTCTAGATGTTTGGGAACTATGGTCACTTATAACTATCCCCCTTTAACCATCATTGTTCTTTTACTTGGGCAATTAGCAGCAATGTGCCCAAAACCTAGACATTTAAAAGATTTTTGACTTGAGGTTTTGGTGGGTGATTTAGGAATAGAAGTAGAAGGTTTGGAGTTTTTATGATGTGGTGTGGTTTCTTTTGAGAAATTGGAAGGAGAGTCTTGTTTCTGAAATTTGTGTTGGTCCTTCCAAGATGTTTTGTAAAAACCATCATTATGAGTATTTTTAAAAGAATTTTTCTTCAAAACTTGTGATTCAACCTTGATGGCTAGGTGAACCAATTTTTCCAAAGAAGTATACTCATATAATTCTACAACATCTTCTATTTCTCGTTGTAATCCACTCACAAATCTATAAATCTTTGACTCTTCATTTTCATGCATATTAATTTTAGTCAAAGTTACTTCTAAATCTTTGAAATACTTTTCTACACTCCTAGATCCTTGGTGAAGTCGTTGGAGTTTCAACAAGAGTTCCTTCTTATAATGAGGAGGAACAAACCATGCGTGCATGTATAACGAGAGTTCTTTTCCAAGTGATTTGGCCAAACCAATCACTCTCCCCACTCCCCATGGCAACTCTAAGAAATCCATGGCTCCAATAGAGCTCTCATTGACACATCTCTTCCATTAGCTTTTGAAAACTCTCACCAATCTCTAAGGAAAACCAAATCACATGAAGAGGATGCTATCAACGACTTCCTTGTCCAGTCCAATGTCGACCCTAGCCTCCTCGCTGCCTTCAAGATCAACGACTCTAAGCTGCTACATGATATCCATGTTCTCAGTGTGTCGTAGTGAGTTGTTGTGGTATGTTTCCTTGTTGAGAATTGCAACAATGGGAAGACGGTGCAAGGGCAAAGGAGCTCGCGGGCGCAATGAAGGATTTCTCGAGTAGGCACGGGAATAAGGTTTGAAAAGATTTTGGAAAATTTTAGGGAATGAAGAATGAATATGAGAATAAGGTTTTGGAAAATCGAAACTTAGTAGAAAATGATTTTTTTTTGGGAATGTGATGGAGGGGGTGAAAATGTGGGCGTTTAAATATGATATATTTTATAAAATGACAGTTCTAAATGTCATATTTTGAATACAAAATGTGATGGTTATTTAAGTGTCAGATTATACCGTTAATTATGACAATTTTTAATAACTACCACTATTTACACGATTTTTTTAGTGATCACGTTGATTCTCCAAGTATGTCTTATAAAATTGTCTAATGTACCTTTATACCCTTTATACTGTGAGACCGTCTGATTAGGCTATGCATAGTAAGATCATTTGAGTACATGATCATCTAATCAACCTAGAATGTTTAATAAGTCTTTATCTAAATCTACATGAGTGATATTTGTTAGAATTTTTAACACATCTTATAGTGTTTTGTTATCATCAAAACTCATGGACTCTCTTATCACAAGACTCTATAATTGGTGATAGATCATCTAGCTGGTACTAGATCGTATCATCTTAACATTGCGGACGTTTTAAATCAAACACACTTTTTCAGCAAGCGTGATAAGTTGATTGAGTATGGGAAGGAGTTTTACGCCATATTAGTTCTGAAACTTAAAATCATGAATTTCCCCTTCTTTGCACATTTAGAGTTCTACTTTCAACATCATTTTCACTTTCAAGGGTTGGAACATGATGACTTTTTACAGCAAGTGCACCATGTTGTTAGAAGTAATAATTTCTCCCTAAGAACGGATATCAATCCCACAAGGAATAGTTGACTATTCAAGTACAATATTCACTAAATATAAACAGAACAATAAAAAGTTGGTTTGAAGATTATTATAATGGCAAGAATTAACAAGAAAACAAATCAAAGAATAATTGCTTCAATTGGAAAATTAGGGATTGGGTTTTATCTGTCTCACTCTTATGTATTTGATTAACATATTAACATTATGTTCTTTGATTGAAATTGATGCCTGTATAAAAGTCATTTATATCGATTCCTCGCATATAAAATTCTTAAGAATGTTCCATAAATATCGATCCCTCGCATATTTATAAGAACAACTTAGGATCAAGTTTAGACGTTAATGACAATTAACATTTGAAGTCTATTCCTAATACTCAAATATGTTAAGTATTGTTTAGGTCAGAATCCTAAAAATACTTCACAGTCAGATATAAGATCCTCAAACATGACACAAATATTTAAAAGCAAAACAACAATACCAATAATCAATCAAGAACATAATAGTATATCATAGTTAAATATCACCTCAATACATAAGAGTTTAAACCGATTACTCCCAATCTCAAAGGGTAGAAATAGCCACACATACTTCTAGCACCTTTCATTCTCCTAATTGGTTACAATTCACTCAATGGTGTTTTCCTCTCAATCTGGCACCCCAAGGTTGTGCCTATAGCCCCCTATTTAACCTAATTTGCTAGGTTTAGGTGACTTCCTGCGTTGTGCTTTGGGCTTGTTCATAAAAACATAAAATTAGCCCAATTAATTTGACGCATTCTCGATGCTGAGTTGGAATTGTTTTTCTCTCTTTTGTGCGTTCTAGGCCTTCTAGCTTTCTCCTTTTAGCATATGTTATTCTTCTTTAGTCCAAATCTCCATTCTTCCCTAGAAACCTGCAATTAACACCAAATTTGGTTATAAAATGCTCTTATTCAATTAAAGATCATAAAAAATCTAAAAATGTATAAATTCACAAATTATGATTATTTTATGTGTAAATTAACAATTAATACTCATAAGTGCCTATATTTCAATATGAAATATTACAAAAATTAGGCACATATTAGAATAATGTATAATGTAGAAAGCTCCATACTTTGAAAATCTAATTAAAATGTTTTATTCCAATATGAAGATCACATAACTTGGTAACCTATATATCGATGTTGATAAAAAGAAGATTAAAATCTCACATTTAGATTGGTTGCCTTTGATTGATTTAAGTATCAAAGTTAGAAATTGTCATCTTCAAATATCCTTGAGGAGCTCAATTATGATAGTGATATGACATTGAATTCCATGACCAGACTAGATGTGCACAATCAAAATGTCAGGAATGTACGTGTTTGTGCACATATTGAGTATAAAATTTTTGGCTCAGTTATTCCATGAAGACATTTTTATGTTATGGTCATGAAAAATAATATATTGATTAATTGACATCATTACATCATGCAACATGTGTTTAAATGTCGGGACAATAACATACTCTTTCATATGACATTATGATTACACATATCGACTCACTATGACGTGGACTTGACTATCAATGCATTTGTGAACTAGGTTGGTCACACTATTTTGAATGATGCTTGATCACAATTTCGGTTTATTTTATTAAGGTTTACTACATTTACAAATTCTGCTTAAATATTTTACAGTTATGAATATTCCAATATTATATATTTTTTCAAAATCAATTTTTAAATAAATCCATAATGTTAGATAATTTGTTGTTTTTCAACTAAGATTTTGAACCATAACGAGATTTATGTTTTATTCACATGCAAATTCTATGTACAAATAAGTAAATCATATTTTATTTTTAATTAATTTTAATAACAAAGAAAAAATTATAATCTTACAATTTTATCAATTAATTTTTTTTATCAATCATATTTATCATATTATTAATAAATTTTAATAATTTTTTTCATTTTTTTTTCTTTCTACTTTCTTTTCCTTAATTTAAATAACCCCACTTTTATTCCTTTTTTTTTCTTCAAATCTATTTTTTTTCCATCAATTTCAAACAAAGGAGAGTTTAAATACTCATTATAAGCAGTGAATAGATATAGTAAGTAATATTAGTATAGGTTCATTTGTGAATTTTTTTAAACGAGTTTATTGAAGAAAAAAAAGAATATTTAATTAAACTAAATTATCTGAAAGTATGGCAAGGATACAGGTGGTGGTGGGTACAATTGTCATTATGAATATGGTCATTTTAAGCCCTATTCCCACAGGGCACTTTTTCTACCATTTTTTTACCGAGAACTGAGAAAAGTCACTGTTTCTTGTCTTGTCATTTAGCACTTAGCACGGTGAGAGAGAGAGAGAGAGATAACGCGCCAGCAAGACAACCATTCATAAAGAACCATTTGGTTAGGGTTTTTAGGGTTTTCGGGACATGGGCTCTTGGTAAACAACAATGCAAAAAGGAAAGTTGCAATTTTTATTCCATTATTCTTCATTATTTTATGCTTATACCCATTTTTTTTTCTGAGTTTTAAATCACAAATACTTTCAATCTTATAATCATGTCTCGCAATTTATATTGTTACTATGACTGGAGTTATATTTTAAAATAATAAAAAATATGTATACAAAATCATAAAACATAATTTTTTTTCTGTAATTTTAATATTATTATTGTTATTATTGGTAGTAAAATAGTTTTGGCTGTTTAATATATATATATGCATTGTTTAAGAATATGTCAGAGCCTAAATGTTGCTTTCTGATGTTAAAAATTATGTTAATCTATCATCTCGAACAAGTAAAATAGGATTATTTTTAATATAATTGTGAGTTTGTAGACTCTGTAATAAAAAGTGTAATGATTTTAATTCTTTATATATGTACATAATTTTTTTTATACTAATAATTTTTATTATAAATCTAGAATTTTAATAGATTTTTCTTGTATTTTGAGACTTTATTTATGGGATTTAAATCAAACTCTACTTACTTAATGGAAAGCTTAATTCTATTTGTGTGAGTGTAATGTTGGTTAATTGCTTTAATTATAAGAAATTACTCACGGAATATATTTTCACGAAAAAATAATATAGATAATAAAACTAAAACTAAATAGGTAATAGGCAAGCTAAATAAACTTTGCTATATTATTTTTTTAATAATATCCACGATAAGTTTATTCACTTTATCATACTTATGTTAAAAATTGTATCCGGCATAAATTTTGTTTTGCTAACTAATAAAACATTGATTCTTATTATGAATTTATTAAATTTTATAATAATTACTTTAAAAATCATACTCAACATATTTTTTAATTCAGTAAATATTTTATAAACATAACATGGAAATTAATTAATTTTTTTAATGCATAATCGAATATTTGATTGAATTTAATATTTAATAATTAGTAATTTTCTCAACTATAGACTACCAAAATATATTCAACTAATAAATATTTGACACCGAAAAGATGAATATTAAAAAGGTTACATTCCCAACTGTCTATGTTTATTTTTCTAATTCATTATCATTAAATGTTTTAATTAACATAAAATTTAGTTATGTTATTTTTCTGTTTACATAATGTTGGGAATGTAATTAGCATTCATAAGTATTCTATAAAAAAAAAATCAAAATAATTGTTATATTTTACTTTAATATTGATTACTTTTTCTACTATTACTTACATAAAATATGTAATATAGTATTAACAATAAAGTTATTTTAGATTCAGTTTTAATAATTTTCCATGAACAAAAAATATTTTAAATTAAAACTTAAATATGTTTTAGTCATTGTAAAATTAACTAGTTATACTTTTGGTTTCTATAAAATGAATGAATTTTGATTTTTTAGTATTTTTTTGAAATAGCATATATGAAGAATTTGAAATGATGATTTAAATTATTATTGAAGGGATAAGAAGTTAATGATAGTAGTTATAATGGTGAAAGAAGAAGGAATAACAGGAAATGAATTAATAAAGTGGTGAAAGAAATTGTTGGTGATAGAAATTGGAAAAGAAGAAGGAAGAGTAAGATGTATCTGGTAAAAATTGATTTGATATGATAATAATTGTTTTTTTGCAAGATTTTGATAAGTTATTTGATGAAGCTTGTCCAGCAATTAAGTGTAGTGTACGACTGAATTGTCTTTAATTGTGGCTACCCTCCCCACCATTCCTCTCACCTTACCACATCCTTTCTTTCCTTCTCGCCTATTCTTTCTCGGTAACAGTAATATTTGTATCTTCAGCTGCCAGGCGCCGTTTCCTTTTACTCTCTCTTTCTCTCTCTTCCTTTTTCAAAATCCAGTTTTTACTTACTCTGATCATGCCTCCACTGCCTCACTCCTCTCCATAACCATCAACCACTCACTCAATTCTTTTTCCTTCCTCTCCACACCCAAATTCAAATTTCACTACCAAAAAAAATGCTTCAATTTATTCACCTTTCACTCACCTCGCTGCTCTCTTCTCTGGCCATTCCATTTTTATGCCTCTTTTCATCTTAATTCGCTTCACTCTCCTCACGCCAACACTCGTCAAAATTCAAATTGCCAAGGGAAAAAAATAATCATGGTGGACTTGCTTGCCGCCTTCTTCTCTTTGTTGTTCCATTTTCTGTTTCTTTGCTGAATTTGTTTTAATTCAATTCATTCACCCCTGCAGTTCCTTTCTTCCTCGTCTCATGCTCCCCGTTGGCTTCAAGTCCTCCTCACCGAGAAGTTCTACAACGCTTGCATAATTCACGAGGAGGCAAAGAAGAATGAGAAGAACGTGTATTGCTTGGATTGTTGCATCAGTCTCTGCCCTCACTGTTTGTCCCCTCACCGCTCTCATAGACTCTTGCAGGTACTCTTCCACAGAAGACGCAACCAAAACATTAAGAGAAAAGACGGGAAATATTTCTTTAACTTTTATTTACACTCTTTTTCAGATTAGAAGATATGTGTATCATGATGTTATAAGGTTGGATGACGCTGCAAAATTAATTGACTGCACTTCAGTTCAAGTAAGTTTTTCTCTTTCTTTTTTCCTTTTAATATTCAAATACAGCTTCTGTTCATTCAGCATGATTCAGCAAAATTATTAAGTTTCATTAAAACACACTTGAAAAAAATAAATTCTAGCCCTGCCTAATTTCCTTCTTGCAACTTCAACCTAAACTGTGTTCATACAATGAGTTTCAATTAAGCTAAGAAGAGGAATTTGCCAAGTTGGAATTTCAGTGTTTTCCCCCTATCGTGTCTGTTTTACATGATAGTGAGTGGAAGTTGCACAAATGGATAGTTTGCCTTGTGAAATGTTTTTTTAGCTCTATTACTCACACCCACATGGTTATTTTTTCTCTCTACAGTCTTACACAACCAACAGTGCAAAAGTGGTATTTTTAAACCAAAGGCCACAGACAAGGAACTTCAGAGGCTCCGGCAATTTCTGCAGCACCTGTGACAGAAGTCTGCAAGACCCATACCATTTCTGCTCCCTTTCTTGCAAGGTTCTCTTTTATCACTTCTAATTTCGCCCCCTTACCAACTTTATAATTATTATTCCATAATATATAATGTGTTCCTACCCTTTTTTGCATATACTTTTTTCTCTTACGGCTCTTTTCTCATTCATATACATGTATTGTTCTTTTCACAGATTAATTATCTCGTCAGAACAACGGGTTCTCTCTCCGGTTACCTCTTCGAGTGCAACTACTTGCCCTTATCAGAATCTGGGCTCGACGATGGTCTGATGACCCCAGACTCGGTTCTCGAACCGGCCGGTTCGGCCCGAACCTCGTCAGGTTCAGGAGGGTATGGCGGGGCTGATTGCAGGACCACCCTGGCTTGCACTGCCACCACTGAGATTGTGAGGAAGAAGAGAACCGGCGGCTCTGGTTTCCGGCCACCGTGCAGACCGGCATGTTCGCCTGTGTCGGAAATCTCGGCGGGTCTGATGAACCGGAGGAAAGGGAACCCCCAGAGGTCCCCGCTGTATTGAAGGACTTGCGAGAGGGTGAGGAGGTTATTTGATATGAAAACCATCTCATGAAAGAAAACAACTTTTTGGTATTTTGTTGTTATCATTATCAATTATTCTAAATATTATCATGGAGTTTAAATCTGGGATTGGAACTAAATACACTTTACAGGGAAGAAAAACCTCCTAGTTTTGTAGATTATCACCCTCTGCTTTGTTGCTGCTATGTATCTATCTATGTAGCCGGTTTGTTGGAACAGTGTAATGATTTGTTTTGAGGTTGATTAGTAGTGTACTGTTATAGTAGTATATAATTGGATTTGGGTGTTGGTAATGTGTATGGTTTCTCTGGGCTAATGTGATATTTGGTTGGATTAGGAGAAGTTGGAATGCCAAAACTTAGAATGGAATGGTTAAGAGGTGCAGATAGAAGTGAATTTTTGGTTTACTTGAATGAGGAAAAAGCAGAGAGCAGGGTTTTTAAGAGGAAGTGGCTAAGTGTTGAGTCTGTCCCACACTAATCTTATGGTAATCCAAGAATAGCAAGGATTGGGATTGTACTGCACGATAATTTGTCCTATTTTTTTCCTTCTCGTTTCTGCTTCCTGGTGCAGCGTCGTGACAAAATTCAAAGACAGTGGTCTTTAATTTATTGCTATTTGTCCCTATCCCGTTGCGCTGCATTTGAGGTGTCCTATGGGAAACTTGCAACTTCTTTAATCAACTCCCAACCATTCGAATCATATACATTAAATGGTGGGTTTTTTTTATAACTTTACGTCACCATAAATATCCTTTGTTTGAGGAAAATAAATTATTCAAATGCTATTTTAGTAAATTATTATTTTTATTTTATCAAGGTCTCCACTTTATTATTATATGTTTTTACTCAAATTATTCGTGCAAAATTAAATTATAATTTTTTTAATTAGTTTTATTTTTAAATTTTATATGTAATTTTTATGGAAGAGAATTCTGATTAAAATAGATAATTATATTTAGTAGTCCAGATCATTGTATATACTCGTCGTTTTAATTCGAGATTCTATTGCATTCGAGTCTTGATTGAAGTACTCCTTTTGGTATTCTAACTTTAGATGTTTGAAGTCATTAAATGTAAATGCATTTTAAAAACCAATACTCTTTTCTTTCCTGAAATACGTTGCTCGTCTCATATCTTTATAAAATGACGTTTAAATTCAATTTATTATTTAGATAATAATACACTTTCTTGTGTCATTAGTAGTGTATCATATATATGTACTCTATTTTATATATATTTTAACTTAATTAAAATTGTATATAAATATAATAATAAGTTAATAAATTTAATTTTATATTTATAATTATATACTTTTTAAGCAATATTTTGACAAAAAAGTATAACTTTTTAATATTTTTATGTAAAAAATTAATTGGTATTTAACATTTTTGGACAATAGAATATTTGATATGGATAATAGAAAAATTAAAGGATGATAATTTGGTTATACCATGTGAGTTGCAATCCTTGCAATCCAAAGTAATAGAATATATGGCACCAAATAGGAGAAAGTCTGCAAAAATCTTAATTGCTGGTTGGCAAGTGGAGTCCATTTGACCCACCTTACCTGAGCAAAGGTCACAGCTACTTGTCCTTTTCATGTTCTGGGTAAAAGGGTGACTCTTCATGTATCATATCCCATTGGATATCATATTGGCCTAAAAGCATAAAATGACATAACATCTAAGAACCCTTTATTTAACGTCTTGCATTTGAAGCAACAACTTCGGTTCAATACCCCAAAACCCCTTCCTCGTTATCACATGACTATAAAGAATAAAATATATAACATTTTGGTTTCATTTTCCTCTCTTGTCCTACGCTACAAGCCTTTATATGAGTTCATTCACTTTTGTCTTATAGTTTCTAATTTTGTCTCTTTCACCTCAAACTAACCCATAATATATCCACAGTGTAAATCCTTTGAGTTCCTATTCAGCTCTAGTCTTCACAATATTCAACTTTAAGGAAATTTACGTCAAAGGAACAATTTGTTTTCATTATTATGGATATGGATAAGTCGTGGAAGTAGGGAACATTTTCATTGGAGAGACCAAACAAATATATGTAGTCAATTATTAATATTTCATTTTTTAAATATTTATTAACTGTTTTCATGGATGATGAGTCACTGACAAATACTTATGCTCTTCGTAATTGATAACATTGTTGTGTTGTCCTGTTCACTGCACAAGAAGCCAACCATACATCTCAAGCAAATAGTTGAAGTGTAATTACATTATGAACTTACTTGCGTATAATACTTAAACGTCTACTAGCAATGTTTTTTCTAATAATCAGGGCATCGTGGATATAGCATACTCAGAGGTCGACCTAGTGCAAATTATCAAAAGCTGATATGGTTGAACCTAAAAGTTTGTAATTTCCTGTCTTCCTCTCTCATTGTTTGTCGAAATATCAATATTAACTTTTAATTTATATTGAATTATAGTGTAATAAACAAATAAGAGATATGAGTGTGGCTACTACATTATGCAATGGATGGTTACCATCCTAAGGGCAGACCTTCAACGATATTGGGAGCAGATAATAATATTTAAATTATTCTTTATAATAAAATTATATGTACCTTAACCCTAATTTAAAATTATTTTGTAATGCAGTATTTTACGAATGCTCAACTATTACCTTCAGAAGCAATGGACTATATGAGAAATGTTTGGGCCACATACTTCATTAATTTCTATAACTCTATGATCACTAATGAATAGTATATAGGTTTAAGTAATATATCATCCTTATAATGCATAGGAATTAGATAAATAAGAATATATATATATATATATATATATATTTTGGTGTTTGTAATTGATTTATCAATATATAATTTCATTGTTTTAAAGAATGTGTATCTGTCTAAATCTGTATCTGGCTGGGTTTTTAAATGAACAGGTCAATTAAGAGGAGGAAACACATAAAAAAATTTGAACTAAAAAAAATACCATAATAGACGGCGGTTGTTGCTAAAACTGCCGTCTATTATGGGACCATTTGAAAAAAATTAAGGACCTAGAGAGAGGGTATAGACTGCGGTGTGTATAGAAACTGTTGTCTATGCCCTTCTCTGGTATACTTGGACCATATTTTATGTAAGCTACAGTTGGCAGTTGATCAAAATAATCATCGTCTAGATGTGCCTTATACACAACGGTTTTGAACCATCGTCTATAAGTCAAAAGCATATACTACGTGTTGCTAGACTACGGTTTCCAAACCGTTGTCTAAGAGCTTTGAAAATCGCTTTCTAAGAGCTTTTCTGCACTAGTGTGATTTGAAGGCACTGAACAATAACTTTCTTGGGCTTGGTCTAAAGACTATCTTTGTTTAAAATTAGGATGTGCTTGAAATAATGTATTTGATTGTCTATTGTCAACTATTTTATTCAAATTAATAGTTGCAATTTAGTTTTAGTTGAAACTTGGGTTGCTTGCATGCAAAATAATTTATAAACTTAACAAAGTCGCGGAGGTGCCCACTACTTTAAAATAATAATCAAAGGAGTCTTTCTCTCTAATTTGCTGAATAAAGTCGTTCCCTACCCCACGAATTACCTATAAGCATAATAAAAACAATTACTCATTCTCGAAGCATTAAATGATCTTGAAGAAGTAACAAAAGAAATAGAAGAAGCAGATGAATGAAATTCTCTCTTTTTTCAAATTTGTAAGTATTTACTTAAGATTGCATGTAATTACTAAAATAGTAGTAGTAACATAAATATTTATGTGATTTTCATGAGTTGAGCTAAAACGAAGCGCACTGAGTTGCAAAACGTTGCAAGCATTCACAACATCACCTACGTGGAAAGATGAGTGAGCCACAAAGAGAGGATACAATCTAGGTAAATGATTTCAGATTTTAAAATTTTTTGTATTGAGTATTTTGTTCAAAGTTAGCACATCACATGGGAAAACCTGAATTTGACCTCAAAAGTTGTTCTCAAACCTTAAATACTATAAAATAGTGCTAAAAAATAGAAAGAAACATTACAATCGCATTCTTGAGCTCCAAGAATGAAATTGTATGGGGTAAAGAAATAATCTGGTTGAAAAAGAAAGAGAACAACAACACTACTTACTTGGCAATAAAATCTCTACTGCTCAAACCATGTTTTTATGCTATCTTAGAACTCTAAATAAGATACAAAACTATTCGAAAAGTATAATAAGAATCACTTAAGAATGCAAAACAACAAGTTAGGTTGGGTCTAGGACTTAATTGGGGTATTAAAACTAATTGATTATGTCTTAGAGTGTGAATTGATTTGACTTCAAATGTGATCTCGACTCATTGAACAAGAGTTATGCTAAAAGCATAAGTATGGAAGCCTCAAAATCCATAATGACTTTGACAAACTACTAACTAGTCATTGCCAATCTAAGAATTGCACCTGCAAGAGCTTTGCTTGAGGGCAAGAAAAGAGTTAAGTCGGGGGGAATTGATAAGTGTTTAATTTGTAGTAATTTTTATAGATAAAAAGGCAAGTAATTTTGGTAAAGTATGTACAAATGTTCTATGAATCATGCCAAAAACCTCCAACCACAACTGCACATGAAGATGAAGAAGAAAAGAAGGAAAATGCAGAGATTATTGAAAAAAAGAGTAGAAAAACAAACAAACAAGGGTGGAGCAACAGAGTCAAATCGCCTAACACATGTAGAATGACTTAGCGAATTGAGTCTATATAACAAGCTCCATGGAAAACACTCAAAATGTTGAGTGCATGTGCACACACAGAGCGAATTGAGGCTAGTACATCTAAGAATTCAAGAGACTATAAGGCTGAGCGAAAACCAAAGGATGGGCAAATTAACGTATTTAAACATGAAGAAACCCAATTTCGCTCAGGAAGGGCTCAAGCCAACATGCACCAAGTTTGGGAAGAAGAAGAGTTCTCTTGAATCCTAATCCAAGCCAATCTTGCTTCATGATTAAGAAACTTCAAGGGTGGACAGGATATTGAGCGAACCTCTGTCAATCCCTGACTCTGGAATCTGAAGTAGCCCAAGAATTGAGGATTGAAGTCCAAAATGATTTCTGAAGGATAAAGAAAGCCAATATGTTGAGCGAATTGACCTTCATTGAGTGAATGATGAATCCCTTTGTATCCCATTTATGAAATCTATAAATAGGGACATTTGGGCAACATTTTAAGCATAAAGAGGAACCAAGAGAAATTGAGAGGAATTAAGAGGCATTGAGAAACATAGAGGCTAAGAGGATCAAGTGAGATCCAAAGAAAAGGTTTAGATATAAAGGTCTTGTCAGGTTAGACACAAAGAGTCTAAACTTAAGAATTAATCAAGCTACAAGGAGAAGGAAGCCTAATTTATGAAGAAGGAAAGCTTGAAGTCATGCTGGTAACAGCACTTAGGGATTCATGTTTGTGTTTAGATTATAAGCCTGAACTTTAACTATAAGATCTTATCATGAGTTGCTAAATCTATCTTGTTATGATTGAGTAGCAATGTGATATTTTTGAAGTTATTGTTGTTTGTTGATGCATGTTTCTCTTTTATATTCAAATTCCTTGGGTCTAGTAGTGTGCTTAATGCTCAATGGTGAGGAACGACCATTGATTGTCCATAGGGTATGAATAAGGTTGGAAGGCGATTTCATGTTTATCAACCCTATTTAGGTAGCCATAATATTCAATTGTCGCACAATGTAGATTTGAGGCTATGGTGAACTATTCCATCTTAATGCAGCGATAAGTCATATCAGTGACTTATTGCTCTAGATAACCTTGCGTGAGGAATCAACTTGGTTTGACCAAAATAGGAACAAGGATTCTGAATAAATATTTCATTTATAAATAACAGTAATAAAAGATATTGACAAAGTTATTTCAATCCCAACATTTGTGTTATATTGTTACTTCCTTACTTTAGTGATTTGTTTGAACTTCATCTCTCGATATAAATATGTATTATTATTATTAATATTATTATTATTTATAGTTGATATTTATAAGTATTACTTGCAAATCATCTCTAGTTTACGTAACACTTCATTTTAAAAGATAATTATACTTTGATATTGTTCTTGCCGGTTGACTTGCTCGTCGGTTGACTCTGATGACAAGCTCTAGCTTCGTCTGTTTTTTCACGACTTCGTCCTATCTCTTGCTGCTCTGGAACATAACTCCGTTGAAACAGAGGGGGCCCTACCTGTTGATTGCACTCTGACGATCGAGTCAGTACAGGGCTTATAAGAAACAAGAAGTAACAAGTTTCAGTCTTAGAAATATCATACCTTTACCTGGGATCTCAAGACCCTTTTACAGTTTACCTCTTGTAACAACTTTCTATCACGAGAATATCATCTCAAATAAAAGTATACTCAACAGGAAAATATTCTGTTCAAGGGCACACCCTCACGATACTGCAACAAAATTATATCTTTCCTCCAGGGAGTGCATAAAATAATAACAGAATAACCACCAGGGTACCAACTCATGTACCAACATCAAGGGTCCAATCTGTTTACGTAGCCACCCTTAACATGGCGTTACACTCCTCTTTTGAATACATGTAACTTAACCTTTACGTGCCCTAGCAAACATGGGCTTATGTTTAAAAGAAAATGTTTACTTAAGCTAGACCCCCTACGCACTAAGCACACCCCTAGGTCCAAAACTACCCCTCGTTAGCCGCCTAGGCCTTATGCACAAAGGGTTATACGAGAAAGGAACTAATACATACATCTTGGACCTAATCACATGGCCCACTGAGGTGAGTTGATTTTCAGATTGTTCATTTTATGGTGTGACACTTTACTTAGATTGAGATTTAGGAATTTAAGAGTGAAGAGCTTAGGAAAATCCCCACTGGACATGAACTTAACCAAGTGGTTAAGTAGATGTGAAGGTTCATTTCACAAAGGCAAAAGGAAAAGACAATTATAAGATGGAAATGATACTAGAAGGTGCGAAATTAAAGAACAAGGAAAAGAAACCAAAAAAGAATTGCCGAATGGAAACAAGGAAAACATAACAAGAACATGATACACAGAGTAAAAATGGAATGATAATGGAAGAATAGATGAAGGAAGGAGAAAGCTTATGTGATGAATTTGAGAAGTGGAACACGCCACTTGGAGTGTGATTGGCCTCCAAGATAAGTGAAGATAGCCGCCACTTGAGAGCTCTCAATACTCACAAGATAAAACTTAAATGCTAAGAGGAATTCAAACCTTACTAACACCTCACACAATTTGATGGAAACCATCTTCCACAAGCATCCAAGAAGAGCTCATAGGAAATCCATCATTTGGTATCAGAGCTATGGTTCTTCAAAGATGAGTATCTCTTTGTCATTTTCTTTTTGAGTTCTTCTTAAATCCGTGTTGTTCTTCATCTTCCATATTGTATTGCTGTTTTTTAATTTTTTGTTTTGAATTGGTGTGCTGTTTGGAAATTCCAATCGGTGCATCTTGTTCAATTGTTCTTGAGCAATCTTTGTGCAATTTTTGGTAGGATTCCACATAGTTTGTGTTGCTGTTTTTTATTTTAGGTATTTGAGTCCTTATTGCAATTTTAATTGGTTCATATTGTGTTCATTTGAGTCTTTTAATTTCTGAATCTATATGTGTTTTGTCTAGTCATGTTTCTTCAAAAAATGTCATCAAATCATAGTAGTAGTTTGTTTGGCTTATTTGTTTCTTGTTTTTGGTATAAATGTTTGATCTGAATCTGCTGTGTTTTTGATCCTTTGGTGCTTTATTTTTAGCTTGAGTTCATATTTGTGTTTAGATCTACACAAATTCCATTTCACCAATTCCATTGTGTTTTTCTTTTGGTATATCTTGCTTTTTTTTTTTCCAGATTTACAGAATCCCCTGTTTTGCATAACTCTGTGCTGGCTGTTTTGCTTAAGAAAATTATTTTCCCACATAAGAAAATTCTGAGCCTCTTGATTTTGCAAGATTGAGGTGTTAGAGAAAAGACAAAAAAAGAATCAGTTCAAAAAAACAAATAGAAAAAAAATGATAAATATTATAAAAACAGTGTGCAATCCTGACGCTACAACTGGCGTAACTGAACACTGATTTTAGAATATTTATTAAAACAAAATGGTGCATGCGCTTGGAGTGAAACCAACGCCAGAATTTTGTTAAGATCTTGATTTATTTGCATATAAATTTTCAGAAGCAAATTCTAAAAGGCCAACTTAGCATAAATCAGTGAAAATCACGCTCTCTGGACCACAACAATTATTTTAGTGGTGTTGTTTTTTATTTTGAAAATCAAATCTAGTGCTATTCTATAGGTTCCATTTTGTGTGCCATCCTTTCTTTGAGTACCTTTTTATTTGTTTGTCTAATTTCATTGGAACTCTTTCTAGTTGTCACATTTAATTCCATTTGTGTGGTACTGTTTTTCAAATTAATTTGTTTCTTGCTTTAATTCTTTGACCTCTAAGCTTGGTGGTTGATTAATTATCAATTGGTACTTGATTGAGTGGGAATTGACTTGAGGAGAGTCTAGTTTGCTTAATAGGTGCTGGATTGAAGAATTAATTACCTAATTCCAAGAGGAACAAAGGCAAGGGGCAGAAACAAACACCTTCTAAATACACCACATACATTGGAAGGCCCAACAAAGAAGAGACAACAAAAGAAGTGCAAATAGAAAAATCAACAAAAGGGAGTTCATCTAATTTCTTTTCAACTTAACTCTTGTTAATTACGCAATTAGACGGTGAGTGTGTCTTCAAGGGCTCCAAGTGTCCAAGAAGCCTCACCTAGGGCCGACTAGCTTAAAACTATCTAGCTTAGCATTTGTTAATTGCTTTAATTACATCAATTGCCTTTAGTTAGCTACGCTTATTTGCTTTGCTTTTGTTTAGTTTCGCTTAATTGCTTTTGTTTAGCCTTGTTTAAAGCTTTGATAATTTGCTAGATAGCTTGCATTGTTTCTTGCATTAAAAATTTGATTTCTACATCCTCATTGCGTTTTAAGTGATTTACCTAAAGAAAGATTTGTGTGAAGATCTTGAGGGATAATTTTTGGCTAAGGCAAAGACTTGGTATTTAAGTAGTCCATTGTGACTCACCTCTCTTACCTGGAAAACTACCTTCATTAACTTCCCTCATCTTTCTTAAAGTAAAACATTTCTAAACACAAAGTTTTAGTCATGTCTTCTCACTCCTCTAAATCTCTTAAAAGTGATGTGAAATCCTTGAAATCTCTTTTAAAACAACTTTCCAAGGATATTCAATCAATTTCATTTAAACAATTGGAGAATGAGACCAAAATTAATGAATTGACTAAAGCAAAGGATGAGAAGTCTCAAATTTCAAAAAAATTACCTTCTCATGCATCTATCTCTAATGATCATGATTCTTTTGGGGAGGGAAGCCTTAGAATAAAAGATTATTATCAAGCACCCCCTAGAAGATATAGAAGAGATAGAAGAGAACAAGAAAGCCCAAGAGAGGCTAGGGTAGACCTATCCCATTTCCATGGAAAAGAAAATGTAGAAGCTTGCTTAGATTAGGAAATGAGGGTAGAAAAATTGTTTGCTTCTCATAAAGAAAAGAAGGAAAGAAAGATACAAAAGAAAAGAGAGGAAGACGAAAGGGAAGCTAAAGAAAAAGAAAAAGAAAAACCAAGTCAGGGGTGGTGTGAATCTAGAAAGAATGAGGAATATCTTATAACACCCCTTACAAGCATATTAAAAATAGAAAATCAAGAGAAAATCCTTGAAGAACAAAAGGCGTGGGAAAATAGTGTTCCTTCCCACAAGGTCATTCAACAAGAAGTAAAAGTTGAAAATACCTTTGAAAATATGCTTATTGTTGAACAACCTAGCCTTACCTTTTGTAAAGGAACACTTGCAAGCCTAGTCAAAAAAGAAGAATCCTTGAGAGAGGCTTGCATAGATAAAGATGAAGTAGATTATTTCTCATATGTGCTAAGATATCACCAAGTGAAGGACAAGTTATCTATAGGCATCTACAAAGACAAATTTTTATGTGAGCTAGTGCCTAAAAAAACTTGTCATGTCTTGCAAAATGTACAAATTCTTATAAACAATGGTTGTAACAACAAGACTACCTTTACACATAAGAGAAAAATTCTTCATGAAGGAGAACTCATGGGCCAAATTAGAGTTGATAAAACCCTAGAGCTTTTAAAAGGAAAACTTTTGTCACCCATGAGAAAGGAGGTTCAAAGACATTACCCTAGATACATTTCTTGTTTTAAAACTACACCTAAGGCAATGTCTCATGAACTCTATACTCCTTCACCTTTTGCAAATGATCCTTGGGAAGACACAAGCCTAAATTTCATATTAGAGCTTCCTAGGACAACAAAAGGTTTTGATTCCATTTTCATGGATATGGATAAACTCTTCTCTAGAGAAGTGATACATCTTCATCGTTTATCCTCAAGCATAGTGTTGGATAGAGCTCCAAATTTCGCAAACCATGATTTGAGGATTCTCTTGGGAAAACTTGCAACTAAATTGTTCTCTTCAAATTTTTATCATCCTCAAAAGAATGGTCAAAATAAAATTGAAAACATAGCTCTTTCTACTATGCTTCGAGAAATCATGAGAGACAACCACAATTCTTGGGATGAGTATCCTTTTCCTATTGAGCATGCATACAATGGAGTAGTCCACAAGATTACTCATATTTCTACATTTGAAGTTGTATGTGAACATAGTCCTCTTTCCCTTTTAAAGTTGTTACCACCTCCTAAAGGAATTATGCCTAAGGGAAAAGTAACTACTATTGGAAATTTTATAAAACATAAGAGGATTAGAGGATACATACAACCATCAAAAGGGAAATATTGTGAAAAGTTGCCAAAAACAAAAGACAAACAAAAATGGCAACTTCATACAATTAAGTTTTCTCCAATTGCTCACACTAACTCCTTTGCTTTGTTTCAGGATTCCCATAGATGGACATTTGATCCTGGAGGACGAGCCTAGTTTTCAAAATAAGAATAAGGCTGTTGTTCGAGATCAAACCTGTAGATCTGAGGACAGATTCTCTCAAGAAGGAGGGGATGATGGAAACCATCCAGCCACATACATCCACATAATGACGATGAAGAAGAAGCATTGGATTTGAGGACAAATCCTTTTCAAGAGGGAGGGGATGATGGAAGAGGCCCAAGCCCATGATAGAAAAAGCCCAAGCCCAAGCCCAAATACAAGTTCAAGCTTCAGCTCAAGCCCAACAAATAGAAGATATGGGCCAACTAAGCATCATTGGATGTCTTTCTTTTGTAATTACTTTTAAGTATTTTTAGTAGAACATAAAGGGAGGTGTAGATATAAATATAAGAGGTGCAAATGTATAAAGCTAAGTCACACCTTCCGTGTGACACAAAAGAAGGTGTAGGTATAGATTTAGGAGGTGCCAAAAATAGAAACCAAGTCACACTTCCCTTGTGACTAGGAATTGGCTCCAAATTCAAATGCTTCTCATTTGAATTTCCCTCCACTTTCTTTTGAATTTCCAACCCTCTAAACACTATAAATAAGAGGGCTTGACTCGTGTATTTGGAAAATTAATTGAATAGTGAAATGCTGCCAAAATTGTGCCATTCTCACTCCTTGCCTAAACTCTCTTAGGAATAGGCTTTTAATCTTCAAACCCTCACCCCAAATGGAGTTGGCCGAACCACTCCAATCTTCCCTACCTTTCATGCACCTTCAAGGTCACCACACCTCTTAGGAGGACCTTGCCCACTCTCATCCATAAGCTTCCGCACCATCTTCAACCAAACATCCAAGAAGAGCTCCTAGAGATACCTTGGCAATGATCAATTAGCATCTCAATGTTCCAATGAAAGATCTATGATCTTAAGGGACAAAGATGAGAATAATAGCCAAGAAAAAGAAGCTAGTGAGAGTGATGAAAATGTAAAAATAGAAAAGCAAGAGAACCTTGTGAAACAAAAGGTGTGGGAGAAGAGTGTTCCTTCCCACAAGGTCATTTAACAAGGAAAGCACATTGAAAATACCCTTGAAAACATGCTTCTTGTTGAACAACCTAGCCTTACCTCTTGTAAAGGAACACTTGCAAGCATAAGCAAAAAAGAAGAGTCTTTAAAAGAAGCTTGCATAGATAAAGATAAAGTAGATTATTTCTCATATGTGCTAGGATATCACCAATTGAATGTCAAGTTATCTATAAGCATCTACAAAAACAAATTTTTATGTGAGGTAGTGCCTAAAGAAACTTGTCATGTCTTATTGAGACAACCATTGCCAAGTGTACAAATTCTGATAAACAATGGTTGTAACAACGAGACTATCTTTACACATAAGAGAGAAAGTCTTCATGAAGGAGAACTCATGGGTCAAATTAGAGTTGATAAAACTCTAGCGCTTTTGAAAGGAAAACTTTTGTCCCCCATGAGAAAAGAGGTTCAAAGACATTACCTTAGGTACAATTCTTGTTTTCAAACTACACCTAAGGCAATGTCTCAAGAACTCTATACTCCTTCACCTTTGCAAATGATCCTTGGGAAGACACAAATTTCATATTAGAGCTTCCTAGGACAACAAAAGGTTTTGATTCCATTTTCATGGATATGGATAAACTCTTCTCTAGAGAAGTGATACATCCTCATGGTTTATCTTCAAGCATAGTATTGGATAGAGCTCCAAATTTCGCAAACCATGATTTGAGGATTCTCTTGGGAACACTTGCAACTAAGTTGTACACTTTAAATTCTTATCATCCTCAAAAGCATGGTCAAAATACATTTGAAAATCTAGCTCTTTCTACTATGCCTAGAATAATCATAAAGGACAAACACAACTCTAGAGATTATCATACATACCATAGCGTAGTTCACAAAACTACCAATATTTTCCCATTTGAAGTTGTATATGGACTTAATCCTCTTTCTCCTTTAGATTTATTACCCCTTCCTAATCCACATACCTTTGTGCATAAGGAAGGTGTTACAAAAGATGATTTTGTTAAGAAAATGCATGAGAGGATTCAAGAACAAATACAACAACAAATAGAGAAATATTATGAGAAGTTGCTAAAAACAATAGAAAAACAAAAGGAATGGCAACTTCCTAAAATTAATGTTTACACAACTGCTCAAACTAACACATTTGATTTGTTTGATGACTCACAGAGATGGACATTTGATCCTGGAGGACGAGCCTAGTTTTCAAAATAGGAATAAGGTTGTTGTTCGAGACCAAACCTGTAGGTCTGAGGACAAATCCTCTCAAGAAGGAGGGGATGATGGAAACCATCTTCCACAAACATCCAAGAAGAGCTCATAGGAAATCCATCACAATTTGTGCAGAGTAATTCCTCTTCTATTAATTTCAACTTGTCAAACATAATAGGTAGGCCTCCTATTTATAGGTGAAGGAGCCTTGAAGAACAAGCTAAAGGGGTATGATGGGAAAAGGGAAAAACTGAGCAGCCTTAGGGTTTGACTTAGTCAAACCCGCATCCTTGGCTTGCCCTTCTAGAAACTAGGTCAAAATGCCTTCCAAAAGGGCTAGGAACAAGCTAAAATGCTACCCACACCCCTTATTATGCGAAAGGTACCTTATTCTAGCCTATATTTGCTATTTGAACCCCCAAAGTGAGCCCAAATTATTTACAACATATACTAATTATTAAAAAGACCAACAAGAAGAACATTAAATGCTTTGGTCTTTGTTCAATTATCCCTGTGGTGAGGTCTTCGCTAGTATGTTGAGATGAATTCCCATAATGTGAATAGTCATTTTCATACTTGGTCGTCTTCTTGTTGGCTTGGCTTGTATCATGCCCCCCAGGTTTGAGAGAATTCGACCTCGAATTTAGAACTCCTGCAGATAACACAGTCAGTGGACTCAAATATAAGATAGTGCAAGGAATGAGATGTGAACTAGACTTAGCTTGGGGAGTTCAAAAGATGGGCCTTTATATACGGACCATGTTTGGAAAGATTGTTTGGGAATGACAAATCTTTTGGAAGAAAATCCTCTTAAAAGGTGGAAACATTGAGGAGGTGTTTGAAAATCATTCCTAACAGTCTTTAACAAAGATAGTGGGTAGGTAGAAACCTTTGGTAATGAAAAAGATAAGGAATAAGGACACCTTGGAGGTGCAATCTGTAGCATGGCTCGAGTCAACATGATTGATTTAGTGGTGGAAGATGATATGTTCTGACTCGGTTTATCTTTTCTTTCTTTCTCTTTTTGTTTTCATTTTTAATTGATCCTCATGAACCTCTTTGGGAGAGAGAGGTTTTAAGATAACCTTGTGCCCTTGGAAGGTAAAAGTCATTTTGTTGGTTGGGCCATCATGTAGAACTTGTGTATCATATTGCCATGGCCTTCCTAAAAGAATATGTGTTGCTTCCATTGGCACAATATCACATAAAACCTCATCTTTATACTTTCCTATAGCAAAATTTATGAGGACTTGTTTATTTACCATGATTTCTCCTTCGACACTAAGCCATTGTAGTTTATAGGGCTTTGTATGAGAGATAGTGGGTAAGCCAAGCTTCTCCACTACTCTTGTACTTACCACATTAGCACAACTACCCCCATCTATTATCATGGAACATAACTTGTTGTTTATAAGGCAGCGGGTGTGGAAAATATTTTCTCTTTGGGTGTCATTCAAAGGTTTTTGGAATTGTTCCCAACATTCGCCTTATTACCAATAAGTCACCTTCACAAGGTATTTCACCTAAGTTCACTTACTACTTGCCCCCCCCCTCCCCTTAACCATCATGGTTCGTTTTGTTGGACAATCAGCCGCTATGTCCCAAAACCTAAACATTTAAAACACTTTTTACTTGAGGTTTTGGTAGGGGACTTAGGTGTTACAGTGGAGGGTTTAGAATTCCAAGAGTTGTAAGTGGACTCCTTTACAAAATCGGAGGAAAAGTCTTAGAAGAAAACTTGTTTTTATTTTTCCAAGATGATTGGTAGTAGCCATCACTATGAGTATTTTCGGAAAAGGTTTTCTTTGAAAGTTGTGCTTCAACCATATGGCAAGGTGAACCAATTTTTTTAAAGATGAGTACTCATATAATTCTACCACATCTTGAATTTCCCTTCTCAAGCCACTTACAAACCTAGCCATTTCGGACTCCTCACTTTCATGCATGTCAACTTTAGTTAAGGTTGTTTCTAGTTCTTCAAAATAATCATCCACACTTTGTGTTCCATGTTGAAGCCGTTGGAGCTTCAACAAGAGCTCTTTCCTATAGTGTGGAGGAATAAATCTAGCGCGCATGCATAACTTTAAATCCTCCCAAGAGACCACGACTGGCCTCTTGTTTAGTCCAATCTCCATTACAGTTTTATGCCACCACTGCATGGCATAGTCTAAAAATTCTAAGGAGGCTAACTTAACCTTTTGGTCTTCTTGGACCTCATGTACATTAAAAAATTGTTCTACTTTAGCCTCCCATCCTAGACAGATATTGGGGTCACCTTCCCCACTAAAACTAGGAATTTGAACATAAGGTAAAGACATTTTGGCACCTCTCTTCAAAATTGTTCAATATCCATTCTTCCTCCTCTTCTTGGCTACCATATTGGTGATAACTCCTTGATTCATGCCTTTGATTCCATCTTTTTCCTCTTGAGGGTCTATCATGGACCGATTCAAGTCTTTGGAGCCTCTCCTCCATTTGTCTCATTTCTTCATCCTTTTGAGGTAAGGATCTTTTGGCTGTCGCCAACTCACCCATGAGGAAAGCTTTTTGGGGAGATTGGGGTTTAGAAGATTCTCCTATAGAAATATGAGCCATAATTCACAAGTGACAAACAATTAGAGAAATAGAAGTTAGTAAGAAAAACACTCTCAAGTTTGCGCCACTTATGGAGAGATCACTCAAAGCACTCAAAGAAATTTTTCTTCCCTTAACAAAGGTCTTTCTTGAGCTTGAAAACTCTCAAATGAAAAAGCTCAAAGCCTTCAACACTTGATCTTAGAGGAAACCACCACAAAACTTAAGGAAAAGAAATAAAAGACAAACAAGAAAAGCTTAAGCAAGAAAGGCTAAACAAAATTTGAGAAAAATATTATGACAAAACTTGAAGAAAGACAATCTAGAAAAAGGCACACAAAAAGGAATCAAAGATACTTACTAAACTTTTAACAATGAAACTTTTTCTTTAGAAATTGCTAAAGCAAATGGATAAAAAATTCCACAATAGTTGAAATCAATTTGCCAATCAAGTTGAATCCAAATTTGGAAAATGTTTTTCTTTAGTAATTGATACCACAAATTTGCGTTTTCACTTTTTTTTATACTAGATTTTGAATTATGGAAATGAAATGTCCATAGTTTTAATCATGCATAATTTCCAATAACTCCAATTTTCACAAAAATTTTGGGATTCAATATAATTGAACACTTGAAATCTTTTTGTTTGGAACTTTAAATCTTTTTATACTAAAACAAGTTTCTAATTACTTCTCAAACTTTCAAAATTAAAAGCAAAGTAAGGACTCCTAGAACACTAATGGACATATGACTCAAAGCAAAACGATAAGAACACAATAAGACACAACACAAAGCAATCCAAAAGTGAAACAAGGCTATGGAAATTAAGATGGCCGAATGAAAATTGCAAGCCAATAAAGGGCTGAAAATTTAAATTGCAAGAATGTAAAGACAAGAATTAAAGGTACTTGAATTTAAAGACAAGAATTAAAGGTACTTGAATTTAAAGACAAGAAATTAAATGTGCTTGAATGTAAAGAATGTAAAGTGTCAATCAACTCAAAGCAAAATAAGCTCAAGAACCTAAGCTCTGATAACCACATGATGTCAGTTGATTTTAGGATTGTTTTTTTTATGGTGTGACACTTTATTTAGATTGAGATTTTAGGAATTTAAGAGTGAAGACCTTAGGAAAATCCCCACTGGACATGAACTTAACCAAGTGGTTAAGTAGATGTGAAGGTTTATTTCACAAAGGCAAAAGGAAAAGACAATTATAAGATGAAAATGATGCTAGAAGGTTAGAATTAAAGAACAAGGAAAAGAAACCAAAAAAGAGTTGCCGAATGGAAACAAGGAAAACCAAACAAGAACATGATACAAAGAGTAAAAATGGAATGACAATGGGAGAGTAGATGAAGGAAGGAGAAAGCTTATGTGATGGATTTGAGAAGTGGAACATGCCACTTGAAGTGTGTTTGATCTCTAAGATAAGTGAAGATAGCCGCCACTTGAGAGCTCTCAATACTCACAAGATAAAACCTAAATGTTAAGAGGAATTCAAACCTCACTAACACCTCACACAATTTGTGCAGAGTAACTCTTCTTCTATTAATTTCAACTTGCGAAACACACTAGGTAGACCTCCTATTTATAGGTGAAGGAGCCCTGGAGAACAAGCTAAAGGGGTAGGATGAGAAAAAGGAAAAAAATGGGCAGCCTTATGGTTTGACTAAGTCAAACCCGCATCGTAGGCTTGTCCTTCTAGAAACTAGGTTAAAATGCCTTCTAAAAGGGCTAGGAACAAGCTAAAATGCTACCCACACCCCCTATTATGCTAAAGGTACCTTATTCTAGCCTATATTTGCTATTTGGATCCCAAAGTGAGCCCAAATTATTTACAACATATGCTAATTATTAAAAAGACCAGCAGGAAGAACATTAAATGCTCTGGTCTTTGTCCATATCTCCCTTTGGTGAGTTCTTCGCTTGCATGTTGAGATGACGTCTCATAGTGTGAATGGTCATTTGCATCCTTGGTCATCTTCTTGTTGGCTTGGCTTGCATCACCCGCCAACTTGGCCCAAGAGTCGAGCTGACCTGTCTATGGCAGGTGCTGAGGTCCTACCATTGAGCGTTGAGCTCTGAGCGCTCTGGTCCAGTACAAATATAATTAATTCCCTATAGATACGATAACCCTTAGTTGTACTACAGTTTACTCGGTCCACTTGCCAAGTAAAAAGAGTGGGATTTAATTGTAGTAAACTTGATTTAACTTCGCCCACCACCAATCACCCATATTATAAGAATTTTTTTCTTCTTCTTGACCTTGTAAATAATTGTGCATAGTAGTTTATAATTTATTTTGACCTTTGAATTTTGGGCCAAGTAGAATAGGATTTTGGACCTTGTATTTTGGGCCAAGTATCATAGATTTTTGGGCCTTGTATCAAAAGCTACAACAAAATAACATAGTTGAAAGGAAACATGGTCATATATTAAATGTAGCATGAGCTCTCATGATACAATCTCATTTACCCAAAATTTATTGCTCATATTTTGTGACACATGTTACACATATTATAAACATGCTTCCAATACTGGTTTTAAACCATTCTTTTCCTCATGAAATGTTTTACAAAACTACAACAAATTTTAATGGATTAAAGGTGTTTGGATCTTTATTTTATGCTAGCACTTTGTCAACAAACAAAAGAAAATTTGATCAAAGGGTATCAAAATGTGTTTTATTGGTTTTAAAAGGGGGGCAAAAGGATATGTTTTGTTGAATATTGAATCTAGAGAAATTTTTGTATATAAGGATGTTGTCTTTTTTGAACACGTTTTTCCATATCAAAGGGCTTAAGATACTAGTAATGAAACTAACAGTCCTAACATACATAATTTTTTTTACTAAAGATCAACCTGTTTTGGGTCAGCCATCACAAGCCAATCTTGCATCCTGTGATAATGTTGAAAATAACAGTAATAATAACTATGAATCAGACATTACAGTTCTATAAGAAGTTTATTCCTATATAGACAAAACCTCAATGAAGATCACAATACAAAACAAAATTCTGAATCATCTGAGTATTTAAAGGATGAGTACCAGAATAGAAAAGACAACCTGAGTATCTAAAGAATTATCATTGTAATATTAATGTTTCCAATACATCTTCAAGAGTTAAATATCCTTTGAATTCAGTTTTGTCTTATAACAATTTATCACCTTCTTACACATCTGTTGTTATGTCTCTTTCTCCACATGTTGAACCAAACACTTATTCTAAAGCTATGAAACATGTTGGATAAAAGCTATACAATATGAGATATTTTGTTTGGAGTCAAATCAAACATGAGAGTCTGCTCTTCTGCCTAAGGACGAAATGACCATAGGTTGCAAATGGGTATTCAAAATAAAATATAAGGCTAATGGAACAATGAAAGGTATAAAGCAAGGCTAGGCACAAAAGCATACACACAAACAAAAGGCATTAACTACCTTGATACTTTCTCTCCATTAGCAAAAATGACCACCATCACTACAAGAAAATCATGAAATAGAAACCAATTTTTAGACACAAAAAATAATTAGTTGCTATTGTAACTAAATTAGATACCATTTTAGAGACTAAAAAATTTTTGGTTTCTAAATTAGTTTTTATTATTGTTAAATGGTTTCTAAATTGGTATCTAATTAGCAACCAAAGTTTTTGCTATCAATTATTTAGATTATAAATTTGGTAACAAAAACCTTGGATGCTAATTAGACACCAATTTAGAAACAATTTAACAATAATATAAACTAATTTAGAAACCAATATAATTTAGTCACTATAACAACTAATTATTTTTTGTCTCTAAAAATTGATTTATATTTTATGATTGTCTTGTAGTGCATAAGGTTGCTTCTCTCTCTAACTTCTATTTATAATTGGAAATTGAAACAATTAAGCATAAACAATTCCTTTTGTATGAAGAGTAGAGGGACGATATTTACATGGTTGCTCTATATTGACTTCTATTTATAACTAGAAATTGTAGCTCTGCAGTGCAATTTGGTGGAATTAACTTTTTGGCGCAAGCAGGTTCACTAGTTCTTTATATGTTTCATTGTTCTTCTCGGTCCAACCTGCGTTGCTATTTGAAATCGTTTCTCAGTGTGGCAAGCCGTTGTGATTCTATTCTTGATCTCGTTAATTTGGTGCTTTAGATTGTGTTGTTCATTGAAGCAGTTACGTGAATCGACGCTCAATATGTGCATGGAAAGGCGATACGAGAGAGAAATTGAATTTGGAGCAAATGAGAAAATTGCAGGGCCCATGTTTTTTGAAATTAATTGCATTTTCTAACTTGTCCAACTTAATTGAATTTGATTCATCAAATGCATTCAATCATTTTGGCACGTTGTGATTTGTTTTCAATTTGGTGATTCTGATCCAATATGCTAAATAGATCTTACGAAAATATTACTTTGATACTCAAAAGTACTCAAAAAGTAAACTACATCCATTTAAAAATCCATAATAAAAATATAAAAAATATTTTAAATTAAAAAGTAAAATAAAATAATTAAAATAGTAATTTGTTAAGTTATTAAGTTATTAATAATATAATAATATTTTAAATTAAAATAAAAAAATAAAAAAATAAATTTATTAAGTTGTTAAATGAATGATTTATATTTTGGTGTGTGTAAATCTAAATCTTAGGGGGGTGGAGACCTATGTAGCACTTATAAGGAGATATAATTTCTAAAATGTAGGATACAAGAATATGGATCTATATATTATATAATTATGAATTATATAAATTGTACAAATATGTTTTAAGTTTTTTTAGCATAAAGATATTTATTGTAGTTGGTTTAAAAAGATTTGTTCCTTATTTTTATAATTATAATAAGTTTGAGTTTTTAGAAAATTAATATATTTCTTTTTTTTAAGATTGAATTAAAATCGTGTTAAAATTGTCAGAAATTCAATAAATATTTTTTAAATTTGACACTTCATCAATATGTATCCTACGAGTGTCATATGAGTGTTGGTGTCTAATATATGTGTCTGACACAAACATACCATTTAAAAAGAGTAACTGAATTTCATAACTAAAGAAAAATTAAGTGTGAAATTAACGGACAATAATTTCAAAGTAAAATGTAGTGAGACAATCAACTTCACGTTGATTTGATTTGGTGATAGCAATAACAGGGAATTTTTTTTCTCTCATACTGTCTTTTTTATATCCATTCAGTTGATAATTGCTTTTCACAATAAAATATTCTATTATAATAATAATAAAAAAAAAGAATATTATAATAAAATAATATATACGAGGTCGTAAGTTGAATGGAAGTGAAAAATGAGAGTATAAATGTATCATTTATCCAATAATAAATCTCTGCAGGTGGTCATATAAATTGCTTATATTTGAGAATTTTCCATTCGAGAAACTTTATTGACTCAGTTGGTGATAGTCGGTGAATCGAAGCAAATTGGTGGAAGAATCACCCAAGAAATAAGAGTTGAAGCTTGATTCATCAATACAAGTTTCAATATTGTTGTTCCTTGACGTGATTTTTTGAAGCATCAAATTGGTTAGCTAAAAATTTGTCTTTGGTTTGTTTAAAAAACTGTGTTTGGTTTGTTTGTTGTTTCTATCTTGATTAGCACTTTTATTTTATTTTGATTTTGGGTCTCTTGTTAATTTCGTCTGAGGTTGAATTTCTTGAATTCTTGAATTCTTGTTTTGTGCAACATAGTATTGTGAGCTTAATTGTTTGGGAATCTTGACTGTTGGACATTGATTTTTTCATAATTTTCTAGTTTACTTACAGTGTCTTGTATTTATAGAGATAATTCTAAATAATTGTTCATATTAAATTTGTCTTTAGAATTTGTTGGTTTTGTATTTAAAATTCATTGTCTTGGAGTTATATTAGATTAATATTGTTCAATTAATAACAAGTTCAATAATTTGAAAAATAAAAATATTTTTTTTAAAGAAAGTTATTAAAGAAAAATAAAAATTATTCAATCAATAAAATAATAATTGAATAATGGATCATTAATTTGAGAGAAAATGATAAAATAAAAATAAAAAGAATGGAAAATTAAAAAAATTAAGAAATATAGAAATCTTTGAAATTATTTTTCTAAGATTACTGCCACAAGCTCACCGTCGGCGTTGTTGTTGATGTTCATAACACACCGCAGTGATCAGAATGCATGTACCACCGCGAGATCCGAACTCTTGTCGTCAAGAAGCAGCACCTCGCGGGCATTTACGTATAGTTCGAAGGTGGATCCTCGTGTCACTCAGGAGGACCTCTGTTATTCCATCCCTACTGCTGCTGCTGAATATCCATTTCCAGCACCATTGGCAATGAGCTCCAATGGATCATGGGTGATCTCACTACTGACGCCGAACTTTCTTTCTGGTTGGAAAAGACAGCAGAGGGGAGGTTTGGACTTCGTTTCCTCTAGATCTGGGTTTAGGCATGGCGTCGATGAACATGGAGGAGACTGAAATGATGAGAGTGGCGCAGAGATTGTGCAGAAGATCAAAGTAAAAGTAAACAACAATAAAAGAAAAGTTGAGGTGGCATTTCGTGATTGGATCGCGATAACCTTTTATTGTTGGCAGCGGAATTAACGTTCTATGACTACACATGTCATGTTATATCTACTGTCTATTTTTTTAATATAATAAATAAAATAAATTTTCAACACTACAAAAATAATCAATTATAACAAGGGTTTTTTTTAAGAGAGGTTATAATAACCTCCGTCAAAAGAGACACTTACTGGGAGTTATTTGAACTCCTAAGAAGTCGGTTCTTTAATATACCGTGAGAAAGTATTTTATTTTTTATAATATATTTTCACACTCTCATATTCTTATACACTTCGACTAGTTTTGTACAGGCTTAAGGGTTTCGTGGTTTTTAGGTTTTTACATGCATAGTAGCTGTTTTCTCTTCATCATCAAATATTCTCATCTTCATCTCTGAATTGCGGTGCATTTACTTGATGTTTAATTGGAATGAAATAGTTTTAATTGAAGTAGATCTATAACTAGCCAATGTTGTTTGAGTATATAAGTTCACAACATGTGATTGATTTTGTCTTATTTTCTAATTTTTTTAAAGTTTTTTTTTAGACTATACCAGTTAATCCCAAACCTTTCTTGAATAATTTAACCAGTCTCTGACTGTGAAACTCAAGTGGGTAATGGAGTACAAGGGTATGATGCTTTGTTATGAATGATTTTCTCTATTGTTATTTCGTTGCTAAACGTTCTGTTTCAGTTTTCTAAGGTCGTCTAGTGCTTGTTTGTTATGTCTTCATTGTTTTTTTTTTCAGGGTATCTAGTTTCTTTTAATTCATATATAAACTTGTAGGTATTTAAGTTAAATTCTAAGGTATTTATTTCCGTATAATAATTATATTTTCAGCCTCTTGACTTAGTTGATATATTTTTTAAATTTTTTTATTATTTGTGAATTTCAATTTTAATTTTAATTTCTTGTATATTTTTAGTTACTATAATTTGGTGTTGCTCTGATTTTGTAATATAACTAAAGTAAAATAAAAAAAGAAATGCAATAAATTCACAATAGGAAAACATGATAATGAATCAATAGCTTCAATCTTACTTGAGATATATGTAAAATCTAAGTATTTCAACATTATTTATGTTATCTATATCTATATCTATATATATATATATATATATATTGTATTGGCTAGACTACTTGGGACCTTGGTCCAAACGTTTAGGTTAGCTCAGTTTTTTGGTCAGTATGGTGGGCCATGAGCTTGATCCAGATGCTGGAAGATAGTTCGAAAAAAGATAATTAAATAGAAGTGATCATGCTTGTTGACCAGAACGCAAGAGCCTTGCCTCGTCGAATCTGGATCGACTTTGCGCCGTGCTAGCTTCCGTCCTTCACCTGGATTCACCTCAAGAACCTGCAAAAGACAGAACGGCGCCGCTGCGGCCGATCACGCTCCGACGCCCAAGTCAGCGACTGAACCACCAAAATACTAAGAGAAAACTAAGAACTTCAGGAACCATGCAATGTTCTCTCTCAGCGTACTCAAGTTCTCGCAAGCGTAAAGAAGTATTCTAAAACGCGCGTACCTCAGAAGTTCGTTAGGATTCCTTATATACCTATGCACTTTCTCTCTCCTGACAGTTACACATCTGGACACGTGGCTCGTATCCAGCTGTACATGTGTCACCATCTGGAGCATCCTTGACTTGGGCGTCACCTCTTACTCTTCAGGCCTTTTGACTAAGTTACCTATGCAGGAAGCAACTCAGCATATAACTGCCTTGGAGCGCGATCTCTTCTGCGTGGCGAGTACGGGTGTCTTCATACACACCTTCCTTGTGGTCTCGCCGGCCGCCATTATACTCTACTTTACTTACTTCACTGTGTATGCTCGGGCGAGCTGTTCCCCGACCTCAACCTCTGGCTAGCTAGGGAATGACCAGCAGACGACTTCATCCTCTGCTTCGAAAGCCTGGAACAAACTTTCCTGACCCTTCGGCGATGTCCTCCTTTCGGCGATCTCTGATTACTTGGTCGTCTGGGTTCGCATCCGGCGACTACATCACAAACCTGGTGACCGCCGGTTTAGGTATGCTAGAGATCGGAGCACGCCAACTTAACGACTGGCGACTACACGAGCTCCCCGACTTCCTTCCCTTCTACCAGCCAGGTGTCCCGTTCAACACGCCTATACTATTGCTTGCGGCCACGTCATCAATTCCGACTACCTGGGCGGTACACAAGCCCCCCAGTCTTAAGCGAAGACTTGTCCAGCGAAAAGACTAAGAGGTCACATCATTGCCGATCTACGTGGCGCTGGCACGAAATTCCAAACGTTCGTACCCCCTGCTTTTCTGACGCTCCACCAAACCCCTTTTTCCAATCGCTCGACACGTGGCTTCATCAACGGTCATCTTCGGCTGTGGTTTGCGCTTCCAAAAACGTTTGAAAAACCCTTAAACCCTTTCATTTCTACTGTTTCATCATCTCTCTGCCTTCTCAAAACGTTCTGAGTTTTCTCTGCAAACCCACAACGCTTCTCAGCTCCCTCAATCTCCAACTCCCTTCAACGCTCATCTGATCATCGAAAGGTACCTCTTTTACTTCTTCTGTTGATACTTGTTGCATTTTAACCGATTCGCATCATCCATTATCTGTCTGGTGCATACGCCGTGGGTTGTTTCCTCTTCTTCTTCCTTCTCGTAACTTAGGGCTTCGTCTTCTATTACATTCATCACAACGAACTCCCGTTCGTTCGTTCTCCATTCTTCGTTCCATAATCGAGTCGATCTCTGCAACCTTTGTTCATCCTTTTTCCGTTTTCCTTTGCAGTTCCCGCGATGGCTCGTACGAAAACCACCGCGAATCCTCCTCCTTCATCACGAAATCCTCCATCCCAAGCGCATAACTTACCACGAGCATCTGGTGCTCCTTCTTCCCAGGCTGAGAGGCCTGCAACCTCTCACCCTAATCCCACTCAGGCAACTCCACCAGTCGCCGGAGGAGCCTCCGTCGCCACACGAAACTACAAGAAGCTTTATCCGTGGGCCACCTCTGCTCTGTTGAAAGAAACCTCTTCCATAAACTCAACGTTGGGCGTGCACCGACTAAGGAAAGGGGATCAATCTGATCTTTCATTCCACAAGGAGCATGACAGCAAAATGGTCGTGCTGCCCTGCCACCCGGGTGAACCAATCTGCGCTGACGACAAAACGAGCAACGGCGAGTTGTTCTGCTTTCTCTACGCGACGTTCTTCAAGAAGGTGAAGCTCCGACTTCCCTTTACTCGCTTCGAGAGGGAATTACTAACCGAGCTCGACATCGCCCCCGCCCAGCTTCACCCCAACAGCTGGGCGTTCGTGAGGGCGTTCCAGATTATGTGCGCACACCTGGGACTGCTAGTGTCGGTGGACGTTTTCCTCTTCCTCTTTGAAGCTAAGAATCCAGGAGACCGCCTCTGGATTAGCCTGAACGGGATCGCTGGAAGGTCAATCCTCTCCATCTTCCAGCAATCTTACAAAGATTGGAAAGGAAAATTCGTGAAGGTGTGCGCCAACGACCAAGATCCTTCCCTGCTCGACGACTTCCCCTTGTACTGGGTGCACAAGGGGAACAAAGACGCCAAAGAGAGCTTTAGGAGGCCCACAAGTCCCGACAACATGGGCGAGCTAGACAAAGATCTATGCCTCTACTGGAAGAGAGTAGCAGCCGCCAACATCACCTTTCCCACCTCCTCAATAATCTCCTTCGAGTTCTTCGAGGACCAACTCGAAGCTCACATAGGTTAGCACTTACCTCGATATTTAGGTTTTCGTCTTGTGTTGGAATTGATTGCGCATCTCTGTTATCTACTATTGGGCGTCCTGCTTGTTGCGTACTGGACTTGGTTTTTAATTCATGCACCATTTGTTTGCATCATTCGTACACGTACTCATACATTTTGCTCTTGCTTTTGTGCTTACTTGTATATTTTTAACCTTGTGCAGACCTCATGTTGGGCAAAGGCAAATTAGCTGAACTGAGGGCGCTCGCCCGAACTCATAAGTTGGCGACGGGTTCCCAAACCGTGCCCAACTCGGTGGTGGAGATCGCCGCTGCCCAGGGTAGATCGCCTCCTCAAGGCCCAGCTCCTCTAGAGACACTGCCCGCCCCTCAGCGAAAAAAGCTCATCTTAAGGAAACCAAAGAGGAAAACTCCTCAAGTGGTTCAAGAAGACGAAGATGAGGATGATGAGGCGATTGAGGACGGCCTTATCACCAAAAGGAAAAGGGTGGCACCTTCTTCACCACCCGCTCTCCCAACACCAACACCGCCCTCTCCCCCAGCTCCAACGCCGCCGGTCCAAGCAATACCCTTGGCAGCTGCGCTTCCTGCGGTTGAAGGTAACGAGCCCAACTTCATGGAGAACCCTCCTAGTGCCTCCACACCGTTCGTATCTGCTGGAGAGGGTCCTCCTTCAACCGCCTCAATCGCTGAAGCTGCACCAGGTGGGGATGAAGGCACTCACAACTCACCGATACTTATAACCGAGTCCCCCACTTCACCACCACGCCAGGAAGCCCCCCTTGCTCAACCAATTCAAGAGGGTGGTGGTGAGAGTCAGAACCAGGCTCCTTCAGCACCTCCACCAACAGCAGCTGCAAGCCTTCCCCCTGTGGTCAAAGAAATCTGGGGGCCCTTCACAGCTAAACTCAAAATGATGGCAGAGGACCTCCCCTCAATCATAACAAAGGCTGTGAAGAGCTCCAACAAAAAACTTCAGGACGAGATCTCCACACTCCAGGAGGAGAATCGCCTGATAAGGATCGAGGTGGAAAAGTTGTCTTGCAACCTGATGATGGCAGAGATTGATCACTCAAGGGTGGAGGATGCCATGAGTGCCGAGTTGAGGGTTGCGCGCAAGGAGGCCTCCGATCTGCGCCAGAAACTGCACCTCCTAGCTCAAGAGAAAATCGAGCTGGAGAGCAAGCTGGTTCCCTATAGGCTTAAGGTGGCCAACTTGGAGGCATCGATGAAAGCGGATGCAGCCAAGGTAGAGAACCTTGAAAAGAGGTCGGTTGATCGGGAGGTTCTCCTTGGAAGGGTCGAGAAGGAGAGGGACGACGCCGTGGAAGAGCTCACCAAGGCCCGAGAGGAAAACGAGAAAAATGTTGCAGAACTGGCCCAGGCGCGGGACGAAGGCAAGAAGGTTGCTGACGACCTTGCTCAGGCTCGTGGGGAAACTGAAGAACTGAAGAAACGAGCTGACGAGCTGAAGCAGCAAACCGAAGGGCTCAAACAACAAAACGAAGAGCTCGAACTAAGCTCCGCCCAAGTCCTTGCCGCCAGATTCGACGCCACCCTGGAGCAAGTCGCCTGCCAGTACCCCGAGCTCGACCTCTCCATGGTGTCGATTTGTAATGAAGTGGTGGATGGGAAGATCGTGCCTTCAGAAGATTAGTCGTCTCCCTCCATCATTTATTCCCTGGGAACTAATGCTTGTTCATTTCTGTGCAAACTTTACCTGTAATAACTTTTTCTTTTCTTTTTATGCATTCGAACTGATACCACCTTTATTATAATTTTTTCTGCTTTCACGTATGGTCTCTCTATTTACTTTGCTTTTCCTAGCAGAAACCGCTTAAACAAATTAACTTAGCGATTCTGCGGACTCAACCGTTTACTCACTGCTTCAAACTCGAGCAAACTATCAATCTTACATCAATTCATCAACTGTTAACTCAAAGTAAAAACTTGAGCAACT
Source organism: Phaseolus vulgaris (assembly GCF_051622355.1). Taxonomy (NCBI): domain Eukaryota; kingdom Viridiplantae; phylum Streptophyta; class Magnoliopsida; order Fabales; family Fabaceae; genus Phaseolus; species Phaseolus vulgaris. The sequence goes on along the minus strand of NC_143505.1, from coordinate 28,132,889 downwards.
CATTAACTTTCAAGCGACGACATTTAGCATAACTTGCAAACTTTAAGGCAATTAGCTACTTACTAGGCAACAGGTTTTAACTTAAACTGGTATTACAATACAGTTTACCTGATCTGCCTGGCAAGGTTAGCCTTTACTCTTGTCATCGCCTAGAATTCTTCTGATCGCCCTAGGGTCCCGGCGATGCAAGCCTCCTTTTGCCTTCATAACTTGGCTATTGTTCCCTCATCTGGGGATAGAGGCGCCTTTCGGATCCTTCTCTACCTCCCTGAGTTTCAGAACAATTAGCCGGATAGCTAGGCGTTCTCTTTGAACCTACCTTAGCCATCCTTTAAACTTCTTCCACCCTCCACACCATACCTGAACTCGTTCGAGACGAGAAGGATTTTATCTTGCCTGAACTCGCTCGACGACGAGAAGGTCTTTATCTTGCCTGAACTCGCTCGACGGCGAGAAGGTCTATATCTGGTGCCTCTACTTTGCCCAGGGATTACATCTCCTCTTCCCTGGATGCACTGAGGACTTTTAACTTGTTCTCGCCTGCACTCGCACAAAGTCGAGGAGGACTTTAATCTCTTTCTCGCCTCAGGACGCGCGAGGGCGTTGAGGTCTTTTAAACGTTGCTGGTGCCTCCGATCGCTGAAAGACGATGAGGACTTTTAACTTTAACTGATGCCGCCAATCGCCGAAAAGCGATGGGGACTTTAAAACTTTTTAGAAAGCATGCAACATATCTTCAAACTTGCCCTAAATCACATACGAGTGACAAGGTCTTTTTCTAAAACTTTCGAAACAACAAGCATGCAATCTTAGAAACTTCAAACTTTGAAAACTCTTCTTTATTGGGTGGCCTCATTAAAAACCCTCCTTAGGGAAAAAAGAGTGCCCCCTTCAAACTGTTTTAACAGAAAGCTTGCAAATCCCTTCGTGTTTGTTTTTACTTACAAAGCTTTAACTGTAATATAACTTGAGGTGTGTGGCGTTCCAAGTGCGAGGAATCGCCCCTCCTTCCAACGTCTCTAAGCGGTAGGCGCCGTTCCCGAGCGCCTCGGTTATTCTGAACGGTCTTGTCCACTTAGGCGACAACTTGTTCTCCATCTCGTACTGGTGGGCCTTCCTCATCACCAGGTCGCCTTCTTTAAACTGCCTCGGCATCACCTTTGAGTTATACCTTCGTTCAATCCTCCTTTTCACTGCCTCGGCTTTTACTCTCGCCTCCTCCCTAACCTCATACAGCAAATCCAGATTCAACCTTCTTTCCTCATTCGAGTCTTCCGCTACAAAGTTCTGGAATCTCGGCGAGCTCTCCTGGATTTCCACTGGAATCATTGCGTCGCATCCGTAGACTAGGCTAAACGGGGTCTCATGGGTTCCTGACTGCTCGGTGGTGTGGTATGCCCAAACTATGCGGGGTACCTCCTCAGCCCACGATCCCTTGGCTTTCTCTAGCCTTCTCTTCAAGCCTCTTAGCAATACCCGATTGGCGGACTCTACTTGGCCATTTGTCTGAGGGTGCTCGACGGATGCAAATACTTGTTGAATTCCCACCTCTTCGCACAGCTTCTTCAACAGATGACTTGCAAACTGAGTCCCGTTGTTTGACACCAGGCGCTTAGGCACACCTAACCGACACACGATGTTCTTCCACACAAAGCTCTCGATTTTGTGTGCGGTGATCTGGGCTACCGGTTCTGCTTCGATCCACTTGGTGAAATATTCAATTGCCACCACCAAGTACTTCATCTGCCTGATCGCCAATGGGAAAGGTCCCAGAATGTCGATCCCCCACGTATGAAACGGCCAAGGGCTGTAAATCGACTTTAACTCTTCTGGAGGCGCTTTGTGCCAATCGGCGTGCTGCTGACATTGCTTGCAACACTGTGCATACTTCTTGCAGTTCTCCCTCATTGTTGGCCAGTAGTAACCTGCACGGAGGGTTCTTGCGGCCAGAGCTCGACCCCGATGTGACTTCCGCATATCCCTTCATGGAGCTCGGCCATAATTCTTGTACATTTCTCTCCGTGCACACATTCCAGGAGTGGGTGTGTGAACCCAAACCTATACAACTCGCCGTCAATCATTGTGAACTTGCTGGAGTTCTTCTTTATCTTCCTAGCCTCCGTCGGATCCAGCGGGAGAAGGCCATCTGCCAGGCATCGCTGGTACTGTGTTATCCACGTGTCTGACTCATGCGTAGCGCAGACCTGCGTCATGTTCACCCTCTCCCCCCGACATGCTCTTATTCTTGGCAATCTCAAGGTTTCCTGAGTCAAAGACCTGTGACTCTTCGCCGCTTTCTCCGTCGACTTGCTTATTTGAAGAACCAGGTGGTCTGCCACAAATGCTCTAGGCGTCTTCAGAGTTTCTTGAATCACCGTCCTCTGCCTACCCCCCTTGCCCGAACTGGCGAGCTTAGCTAGCAAGTCTGCTCGGGCATTCTACTCTCTGGGCACATGCACCACTACAAAGGAGACAAAGGAAACCTTCAATTCCTGCACGTACGCTAAGTAAGCCGCCATTTGTGGATCCTTGGCCTGGAACTCGCCTGTTACTTGTCCCGTGACTAACAGCGAGTCACTCTTAGCCATCAGCACCCTAGCTCCCATCTCCTTGGCCAGCAAGATTCCGGCGATCAACGCCTCATATTCTACTTGATTGTTGCTGGCTTTGAAGGCAAACCTCAGGGACTGTTCTACCAGCACACCGTTGGGCCCTTCCAGGATGACTCCAGCACCGCTACCCTACTGGTTTGACGATTCGTCCACCGAGAGCACCCAACGAAAATCGTCCCCCTCAACTCGTGCTGCTTCGGACGAGAGCTCGACCACAAAATCGGCGAAAATCTGCGCCTTGATCGGACCTTGGGGCTCATACTTGATGTCGAACTCTGACAGCTCCACCGCCCATTTCACCATCCTCCCAGCTACATCAGGCTTCTTCAGAACTTTCTGGATAGGCAAGTCGGTCATCACCAGTATTGTAAAACTGTGAAAATAGTGGCGCAACCTCCTCGCCGAAAATACCACAGCTAGTGCAGCTTTCTCCAAGGCCTGATACCTCACCTCCGGGCCTTGCAACACCTTGCTGACGAAATAAATAGGCTTCTGAGCCTGGTCTTGGTCTTAGGCGAGCACCGCACTCACCGCCCTCTCAGTCACAGCAAAATACAACCTGAGAGGGGTTTCCACCAACGGTTTGCACAAAACCGGCGGGCTCGCCAGGTACTCTTTAAGCTTGACGAAGGCCTCTTCACACTCCTTCGTCCAGGCAAACTTATTGTTCCGCCTTAAACACTGAAAGTACGGATGGCCTTTCTCTCCGCTAGCCGATACGAAACGAGACAGGGCGGCCATCCGACCTGTAAGTTGCTGCACCTCCTTCACGGTAGCCGGGCTCCTCATCGCCAAGATGGCAGCACACTTATCAGGATTTGCCTCTATTCCTCTTTCAGTTAAGAGGAATCCCAAGAACTTCCCTGCCTCCACGCCAAAAATGCACTTCTCGGGGTTCAGTTTTAACCTGAACTTGGCGATTGTGGTGAACAACTCCTCCAGGTCCGCAACGTGCTTGCTCTTCTCCGGCGAAGGTCACGACCATATCATCCACGTACGCTTGCACATTCCTTCCCAGCATTGGTGCAAGTACCCTATCCATCAATCTTTGGTACGTGGCCCCCGCGTTCTTCAGCCCGAAGGGCATCACCTTGTAGCAGTAGCACGATCTCTCGGTCATGAAGGCGGTCTTCTCTTCATCCATGGGATGCATCTTTATCTGGTTGTACCCCGAGAAGGCGTCCAAGAAACTCAGCAACTTGCACCCTGCAGCACTGTCGACCAGGGCGTCTATGCTTGGCAAAGGATACGAATCCTTTGGGCAAGCCTTGTTCAGGTCAGTGAAGTCGACGCACATGCGCCACTTCCCATTGCTTTTCTTCACCAGCACGACATTGGCCAACCACTCAGGGTACTGGACTTCCTTGATATGGCCTGCGGCGAGGAGCACCTGTGTTTCATCCCTGATCGCCTGCCTCCTCTCCTCGTTAAACTTCCTTTGGGGTCGATTCCCGGCATGTCTAAAGCAGACCATGCAAAAGCATCCAGATGCCGCTCTATCACCTTGGCGATCTGGTCTTGGAGCTCAGCTTCCAAGGATCTTCCCAGCTTGAAGACCCTTCCCCCGATCTCCCTCTCGAGCCACTCCTCGACGGGTTTGGGTCGGGTTTCCCTGGCAATCACTGCCCTGGCGATTCCCAGCTCCCTCGCTTCCTCTGGGCGGTTCCTCGCCTCTTCTTCCCGATCGGTGTTCTCTCCCTCAACCTCAGCATCCACCATGGTGACGTCGCCTTCGGCGGCCACCTCCATCGCCGCATCAACGACTCGCCATTCTGTTGGCTTGGGCTTCACACCGGGAGGCGGCGTCGTTGTGATGTAACTTACTGACCTCTTACTTTTCAGGCTATTCTCATAGCATTTCTTCGCTTCCTTCTGGTCAGATTTGATGGTGATCACCACCCCCTCCATCGACGGCAACTTCACCTTCATGTGCCTGGTTGAGGGCACAGCTCCTATTCTGTTGAGTGTTGGTCTTCCCAACAGAATGTTATATGCTGAGGGAGCATTCACGACGAGGTACTTGATTTTCTCCGTCCTCGAGCCCGCCTCATCCGTGAATGTAGTTCTTAATTCTATGTACCCCCTGACCTCCACCTGATTGCCAGCAAACCCATACAAGCACCCTCCATAGGGCCTCAGCTGGTCAAGGGGCAATTGTAGCTGCGTGAAAGTCGGCTAGAACATCACATCTGCCGAGCTTCCTTGGTCCACCAGTACCCGGTGGACCTTCCTCCCCGCCGTGACAAGCGAGATAACTATGGGATCGTTGTCATGAGGCACAACGTCCCTGAGATCTTCTCTTGTGAACGTAATGTCCACATCTGGCGGTGCATCCACCACCCGAAAAACCCCCAGCGATGGTGTGGATCTCTCCATGAGTGGGCATCTCATGCTGCTGAGCCTCACCACCCGCCGGCTGGGAGCTCGACGCGCCCCTCGTCCTCTTGTCCAGCAGGTAATCATTCAAGAAATCGCTCTTGACCAGGTCATCGAGCTGATACCCCAGTGCCAAACACGAATCAACGATGTGACCAAAACTCTGGTGGAACTCGCACCAGGCGTCTGGTTTTGGTCCTAGCACCTTGTCGCCCACCTTCTCAGGTGCCTTAAGCCTGGCTGCTATGTTGGGGATGGCGATCAGATTCGCCAACCCCATGACAAACTTATGCTTTGGCGGGCGATTGTACTCCCTGGGGCGCCCTGGGCCCCTGCCCTTGTTTTTCCTTGGATCATAAGGATGGCGAGTCCTTTGATCCCTCTTGGCCGCCACTGTCTCCAGCACCCTCTGTGGCTGGATCCTGGTCTGGGCACGTGGCCTAGCAGGGGCCACGCTCCCTCTCTTCTCGGCGACCTCACTCTCATCGACGATGTGGGCCACCGCAAGTCGCCTAACCTCAGCAAACGTGGCGGGGTGAGCCCTGATCAGCGCCTCACAGAAAGGTCCCGGCAGCACGCCCTTTTTGAAGGCGTATACCAGCATCTCCTCGTCCTTGGCTGGCGAGCGGACCATCTGCGCTCCAAAGCGATTCAAGTAGTCCCTGAGGGACTCTCCCTGGTACTGCCTTATGTCGAACAGGTCATAAGACACCCTAGGTGGCGCCTTGTTCACTATGTACTGCTCGACGAAAAGCTTCGAAAATTGCTGGAAATTTGTTATGTGACCGGTAGGCAGGCTCACAAACCATTCCAGCGCTGTTCCCTAGAGCGTGCTCACAAACATTTTGCAATATACAGCATCTGAGCCTCCTGACAGCATCATCTGCGTGTGGAACGTGGTGAGATGTGCCTCAGGGTCCTCCACGCCGGTGAAAGTAGCCTTCACGGGTACCACGCTCGCAGGGATAGGCGTGTCTGTGATCGCCTGAGCAAACGGCATAGGGAAAACACGAGGTGGCGACGATGGTGCGACCTCTTCAGCGACTGGACGGCCTCTCTGCTCCTGAAGAGCTTGGCGCAACTCCTCAGTCACTTTGCTGAGCTCTTCATTCCTGGCCTGAGAGGCGACTAGGTCCTCATGCATCTTTGTCTGCTCTACGCGCGAGGCCTCCACATTCGCCTGCAGCGCACGCATGATCTTCATCATCTGCGCCATGGTCATGGCGCCTTCAGCAGCAACTGGCACAACTAGACTTGAACGGTTGCTTCTCATCTTTCTCATGAAAACTCAGCAAACCAAAGTTCGACGAACAAAAACTCCTTCAGCAACAATCGATCCAGCAATCAACCGGTTAGAAACCCTCAAACTCTCTAAAACCTCCGCAAACACAACTGCAACAGCACGCCGGTAGATTCGGGCGTCGAAAACTTCACAGAAACTTGCCACTTCACCACAAAACCACCGCTTCTCCAGCAAGCCCCCGATTCCCTAACCAGGAACGCAATCGAATGGAAAACGTACCTAACAACCGATTGAAAACCGCGCGAACAGCAAGAAACTCCAAGAAAACCGATCGAAAGCTTGAACGAACGGTGGAACACCTCACACTACCGATTAAAACCCAAACAAACGGCAGAAACCTCGATTTCACCGAACAAAACTCGAACGAACGGTGGGAAACTCGAACTCACCGAACAAAAACGTGAATGAAAGGCGGAAAATGGTTGCACCAGCACACAACCACACAAAAACTGCAGAAACTCCAAGAACTCGCGCTATGGATGGGGACAGGTTTTACACGGCCCCACGGTGGGCGCCTGATGATCCTGCCTGCTGACCAGAACGCAAGAGCCTTGCCTCGTCGAATCTGGATCGACTTTGCGCCATGCTAGCTTCCGTCCTTCACCTGGATTCACCTCAAGAACCTGCAAAAGACAGAACGGCGCCGCTGTGGCCGATCACGCTCCGACGCCCAAGTCAGCGACTGAACCACCAAAATACTAAGAGAAAACTAAGAACTTGAGGAACCGTGCAATGTTCTCTCTCAGCGTACTCAAGTTCTCGCAAGCGTAAAGAAGTATTCTAAAACGCGCGTACCTCAGAAGTTCGTTAGGATTCCTTATATACCTATGCACTTTCTCTCTCCTGACAGTTACACATCTGGACACGTGGCTCGTATCCAGCTGTACACGTGTCACCATCTGGAGCATCCTTGACTTGGGCTTCACCTCTTACTCTTCAGGCCTTTTGACTAAGTTACCTATGCAGGAAGCAACTCAGCATATAACTGCCTTGGAGCGCGATCTCTTCTGCGTGGCGAGTACGGGTGTCTTCATACACACCTTCCCTGTGGTCTCGCCGGCCGCCATTATACTCTACTTTACTTACTTCACTGTGCATGCTCGGGCGAGCTGTTCCCCGACCTCAACCTCTGGCTAGCTAGGGAATGACCAGCAGACGACTTCATCCTCTGCTTCGAAAGCCTGGAACAAGCTTTCCTGACCCTTCGGCGATGTCCTCCTTTCGGTGATCTCTGATTACTTGGTCGTCTGGGTTCGCATCCGGCGACTACATCACAAACCTGGTGACCGCCGGTTTAGGTATGCTAGAGATCGGAGCACGCCAACTTAACGATTGGCGAAGGGATATCTATAAAAGGGGCTTGAGACCCCTAGTGAAGGTATGTTGTTTATGAATACTTGAGACTAAAGCTGAATATTTATTTTGTATGCTCTCACTGACTTGATCATCGGAGTGTGATCAACAGGTAGAACCCCCTTTGTCCCAATGAAGCGACACCTTAAAGCAACAATTGGAGACAAAGCAAAAGAGGAGCTTGCCCATTCAGTTTGCTCGAGGTCAACCGACGAGAACATTTGGCGCCCACCGTGGGGCCCTATAAAACCTGATCCCATCCACATTCGTGATTGAGCCTTTCGATGTGATGAGAAACTCAAGGCAAGGACCGCTGGGATCCAAAGGAAGCAATGCCCCCGCCTTACAACAACTCATGGAGGTCATGAGGGCCCTCCAAGAGGCGAACGAGGATCATAAACGAGAGAAAAAGCGGATCCAAGAAGAAGCCAAGGCCGAGCAGGAGAAGCTACGAGCGGAAGCCTAAGCAGAGCAAGAGCTTCTATAGGATCGTTTAATGGAAGAAATCGAGGCCTTCCAGATAGCTTTAGAGGAACATGCGCAAAAAAATGAGGAGTTGCGCAAAACCAATGAGGAATTACGGAAGAGCCTACACCGACATGACCGACGTTCCTCCAAGGAACGATCTTTGAACTTGTCAGCGAGAGATAATCCCAAGCCATTCTCACAGGAAATTATGGATGAGTCCATGCCACCTCACTATATCACACCTAAAATTGCCTTTTTCACAAGAATAGAGGACCCTGAGATTCATCTCACAACATTCAATGCTCAAATGATCATCTCTGGAGGATCGGATGCCATCCGGTGTAAAATGTTCATGGGAAATTTTATAGGTAAAACCCTACAATGGTTTAGTGGAATCCCGGATGGTCAAATCACCTCCTTCCCTCAGTTCTCCAAGATGTTTAGAGAACAGTTCCCGGTCAACAAGGTCAAACCTCCAAGGTTGTATGACCTTTTTAGTGTCAGACAAAGGGAGGGAGAGACGCGGAAAGATTATCTGAATAGGTTCTGAGCGGTTACAGTAAGACTTCAAACACATGATGACGAGATGATGATCGCCACCTTCGAACAAGGGATAACGGTTGGACCATTCAGTGATGTTAATTAGGAATCTAGCGGAGACATTTTCCGAGGTACGTGAACGAGTTGTCGCCCACATCGAGGTGGAAGAGACTGTACTAAGGAAGAATGATAGCTCGTGCTCAAGGAAATATAGGCCTAAGAATAGCAACCGAGATCGGCCCTTACGGGTCAACGAGACCTCGGCCGAGAAGAGAACGGAGTCGAGGTACATACCGTATCTAGCTAAGAAAGATGAGCCCAAGATGAAGGCCAGGGAAAAGTCAACAACTCGGAAAAGTTAGATCTGTTAGGTTTGATGGCTAGAACAAGAGGGGGGGTGAATTGTTTTTAAAAGATTTTCTCAAATACTTTGTTTAGAATGAAACTTTAACAATCAACTCAGAAAAGCAATTCAGAAAGCTAATCAAAATATCAAACAAAAACAAATAGCAGAAATTGTTTATACCAGCGGAAAATATCAAACAGATAATGAGAGAAGAGATAGAGAAAATCACACACAAAGATTATACTGGTTCACTCTATCCAAGAGCTACATCCAGTCCTCATTTAAACCACTGAGTATTCACTATGCAACCAATCACAGATTACACATACACCACACACAAAGAGGTGACTTTGAATCCCACAAAGCCTACTCACCCTCTTTGCACACAACAAACACCTCAAGCCAGAATCACACTGACTTTATAGGATTTTACAGTAGTTATAAAGAGAGTAATATGAACAATTACAAAAACTTGAACAGGGTTAGAAAACACCTGGAATCACAGTACACAAGAACCCTATTGATTAGTTTTTTGAATCACAGCTAAAACTTGGTAAAAACCTTTTCACAAACAGTTTGTAATCTTTCAAATAAATCACAATCAGAGTATCAAACTTTTTTGTTTCATCAATCTTTTTACGTTTAAAGGAAGACTTATTTTATATACCTTGAAAAGCTACCGTTGATGACAAATTTGAACATTCAAATCAGATAAAACAGGCTTTCAAAAAACTGTTATGAAAACATACATTTAATCGGTTAAAACCACGATTTAACTGGTTGAATGGTTTTGTCAGTTATACAATTGATTCAAAAAACAGTTTCAAAACACCTTTTCCCGCTAAGTGACAAACAACCGATTATCTCGAAACTTTAATCGGTTTTTTTCCTTTTGCATGGAAAAACACTTTAATCTTTAAAACAGATTGAAATAAGCTTTGTCTGAGAATCAATACTGATCTTACAAAGATTCTAAACCTCATACCAAAACTTAAACCTAAAACATCACACAACTTCAGGCTTCATGAGGATTTGACACATTAAAGCTTCCCATCTTCAACAATCTCCCCTTATTTGATGGATACAAATCCCTGGGATGCTTTTAGGGAATGTTCTTTGTTTAGAATCTGTTGAATCCTGCAATTACTGAACAAACACAGAATAGTCTAGTCCAAACAGATATGTACTATATATCATATTTCAAAATTAGCAGAACCTGCATAAGAACAATCAATTATAATACAGAGATAACCGGGCCAACCATAGATTTATGGCCAAGAGGATCCAAGAAGACGTTCTTTTACATGTTCAAATGCCATAAACTCTAGTGTAGAGTAGACTTTAATTTCTTGTCAAAATTAGCATAGGAACTTTATTTGTAATTTTCTTAGAATTAATTTTGGCACCTAAAACACCAACCTAGGTAAACTTAGAGTTTCTAAAAAACCCTCTAAATTTACCAAGGCCGGTCTAGAAAGCCCATGGAGGGGGTGAACATAAAAACTAGACACACCCCTCCCCATGTGCTCATTTGTGCACCCATGTGCCATGTGCACCCATGTGCTTCACATTTACATTTCATTTGGCTAGCATTAGGGTTGCATTATGGTCCTCCTTAGCCTATAAAAGGAGGAGCCTACACCTTGTATTTTCAATTTTATGGTGAGTAAAGTTATGCTGCCAATTTGTGCTCAACTTTGCTTCTCCCTAGAATCCTAGGCTCTAAACTTCAATTCCTTCATCTTTTCCCTTGAGCTGGCCGAACCACTCAATACCCATACTTATCATGCACCTACAAGATCAACACCACTCTTAGGAGGATCTTGATCATCTCACCCATTGCTTCCGCACCTTATTTTCTACTTTGATTCAAGAAGAACACATGAAAATGCCATCATTTGGTATCATGAGCTTTGGTTCTTCAAGATGAGTAGCTCCTTGTCTTTTCAATTTTAGTTCTTCTTTATTTCATATTGTCATTTACTTTCCATACTTGTCTTGCTGTTTTTTACATTTTAATTTGTTCTTGGTGTGCTTTGTGGAAGATCCAACCGAAGCACTCTTGTTCATTTGATCTTGAACAAGTTCTTGTGCAATTTGTGATAGGATTCCATACACCTTTGTGTTGCTATTTTGTTTTAGGCTTTGAGTCTTTATTGCTTTCATTATTTCGTTCATATTATGCTTTGAGTCTTTAATTTTCTGAATCTATACATGTTTTGTCAAGTCATGTTCATCCATATTGTCAACAACTCATAGTAGTCCTTTTATTTGGCTTAATTGTTTCTTGATTTTGGGTCTCTTTATTTGCTTGAATCTGCTGTTCTTTTCTCCTTTGGTGCCTTTTTAATTTTTAGTTTGAGTTCATATTGTGTTTAGATCATACACAATTCTATTTCACAAATTTCCATTGTGTCTAAACTTTGGTATCTTGCTGTTTTTGTTTCCAGTTTTCAGATTCCCCTGTTTTCACCTTCTCTGTTTTAGCTGTTTTAACCCAGAAAAATATTTCCACCCATAGGAAAATTTTGATTCTCTGGAAAATGCAAGTTTAATGTGTTATAGAAAGGACAAAAAAAGAATTAGGTCAAAAGAAGCAACAGAAAAAAAATGATAAATCTTTTAAGATCAGAGTGCAAATCTGAAGCGCTCCAGCTGGCCTAACCGAACACCAATTTTGCAAAATTTATTAAAAAAAAATGGTGCATCCGTTTTGAGTGAATCCAAAGCCAGATTTTAGATAAGATCCTGAATATCTTGCATAACAAATTTCAGAGCCAAATTCCAAAAATACAGATCAGCATAAATCGGGGAACAAACACGTTTTCTGGCCCACAACATTTTCCAGTGGTGCTGTTTTTTTATTTGGTCATCTAATCTAGTGCTTTTCTTTAGGAATTCTTTTGTGTGCCAACCTTTAATTGAGTACCTTTATTTGTTTGCTTTAATTTCTTGACTCTCTTTCTAGTTGTCATCATATAAATCCTTTTGGTGGTACTGTTTTATTCAATTAAATTTGTTTCTTGCTTTTGTTCTTTGACCTCTAATTTGGGTGCTGGAATTTAATTCTTCTTTGGTGCTTATGTGAATGGGAACTTGATTTGGTTAAGGTTTAGCCCTTTGCTAGGTGCTGGAAATTGGAGGATTAAAGGCCATCCTTCTAAGGAGAAGACAAGGTCAAAGCTGAAACAAATAGTCTTGAAATAAACACTACAAACACTTGGAAGATCAACAATCAAAGACAACAAGGAAGTGCACTAATCAAAAGAGGATCAACAAAGGGAGTTCTCTTATTTCCTTTGCAACTTGGTTTATTGTTAATTACCTTGTTAATTACGTTTAGACGGTGAGTGTGTCTTCAAGGGCTCAAAGTGTCCAAGAAGCCTCACCTAGGGCCGAATAGTATAGCATTCTTGACTAGTAATTGTTTCTTGTTTGTAATTGCTTTTCTTTTGCTTTCATAGCTACGTTTTGCATGTTTAATTTTGTTAAGTTTGTGATAAACCGTCTAGCTTTGTTGATTAGTTAGCTTGCATTGTTTTCTTGCATTAAAATCTGATTTCTCAACTTAATTGTGTTCCAAGTGGTTTACTAAGAGAAAGCTTTGTGTGAAGACATTGAGGGATAGTTTTTGGCTAAGGCAAAGGCTTGGTATTTAAGTAGTCCACTGTGACTCACCTCCCTTACCTGGAAGACTACCTTCTTTGACTTCCCTAAATTTTTCTCAAGGTAAAATACTTCTACACACAAAGCTTTAGTCATGTCTTCTCACTCCTCTAAATCTCTTAAAAGTGAGGTGAAATCCTTGAAATCTCTTTTGAAACAACTTACTAAGGATATTCAATCAATTTCATCTAAACAATTGGAGAATGAGATCAAAACTAATGAATTGACTAAAGCAAAGAATGAGAAGTCTCAATTTTCAAAAAAATTACATTCTCATGCATCTAGCTCTAAACATCATGATTATCTTGGGGAAGAAAGTCTTAGGAAAAATGAATATCATCAACAATTCCCTAGGAGAGCTAGGAAAGAGAGACAAGAAAACCTAACCAAGCATATCTCTCACACTCAAGCTAGAAAAATTCCATGTTTAGAATACCTTGGCAATGATCAATTAGCATCTCAATGTTTCAATGAAAGATCTATGATCTTAAGGGACAAAGATGAGAATAGTAGCCAAGAAAAAGAAGCTAGTGAGAGTGAAGAAAATGTAAAAATAGAAAAGCAAGAGAAAACCCTTGGGAAACAAAAGGCGTGGGAGAAGAGTGTTCCTTCCCACAAGGTCATTCAACAAGAAGGAAAAGTTGAAAATACATTTGAAGATATACCTCTTGTTGCACAACCTAGCCTTACCTTTTGTAAAGGAACACTTGCAAGCCTAGAAAAAAAAGAAGAATCCTTAAAAAAGGCTTGCATAGATAAAAATATAGTAGATTATTTTACATACATGCCAAGATATCACCAAGTGAAGGTCAAGTCATCTATAGGCATCTACAAAGTCAATTTTTTATGTGAAGTAGTGCCTAAAGAAACTTGTCATGTCTTATTGAGACAACCTTTGCAAAGAATTGAAATTTCCATGAACAAAGGTTGTAACAACGAGACTACCTTCACACATAAAAGAGAAATTCTTCATGAAGGAGAACTCATGGGCCAAATTAGAGTTGATAAAACTCTAGAGCTTTTAAAAGGAAAATTATTGTCACCCATGAGAAAAGATGTTCAAAGACATTACCTTAGATACATTCCGTGTTTTAAAAATACATCTAAGGCGATGTCTCATGAACTCTATACTCCTTCACCTTTTGCAAATGATCCTTGGGAAGACATAAGCCTAAATTTCATATTAGATCTTCCTAGGACAACAAAAGGTTTTGATTCCATTTTCATGGACATGGATAAACTCTTCCTTAAAGAAGTGACAAGTCTTCATGATTTCTCTTCAAACTTAGTGTTGGATAGAGCTCCAAAATTTGAAAACCATCATTTGAGGATTCTCTTGGAAAAACTTGCAACTAAGTTGTCCTTTTCAAATTCTTATCATCCTCAAAAGAATGGTCAAAATAAAATTGAAAACATAGCTCTTGTTACTATGCCTAGAGAAATCATGAAAGCCAACCATAATTCTTGGGATGAGTATCCTAATTCTATTGAGCATGCATACAATAGAGTAGTCCACAAGACTACTAATATTTCTACATTTGAAGTTGTATGTGAACATAGTCCTCTTTCTCTTTTTGCGTTGTTACCACTTCCTAAAGGAATTATGCTTAAGGAACAAGTAACCACTATTGAAAATTTTACAAAGCATGAGAGGATTAGAGAACACATGCAACCATCAAAAGAGAAATATTGTAAAAAGTTGCCAAAAACAAAAGAAAAACAAAAATGGCAACTTCATAAAATTGATTTGTATATAACTGCTTCAACTAACTCATTTGCTTTATTTGATAATTCCCCTAGGTGGACGTTTGACCCGGGAGGGCAAGCATAGTTGAAGAAGCAAGAGGCTGCTATCCGAGATCAAATCTCTAGATCTGAGGATAGATCTTCTCAAGGAGAAGGAGATAATGGACACCATCCAGCCACATCCATTCCCCTAGTCATGAAGAAGAAGAAGCAATGGATTTGAGGACAAATCCTTTTCAAGAGGGAGGAGATGATGGAAGAGGCCCAAGCACAAGCCCACATGCAAGCCCACCAAAGGGTAGATTTGGGCCAACCATAGATTTATGGCCAAGAGGATCCAAGAAGACGTTCTTTTACATGTTCAAATGCCATAAACTCTAGTGTAGAGTAGACTTTAATTTCTTGTCAAAATTAGCATAGGAACTTTATTTGTAATTTTCTTAGAATTAATTTTGGCACCTAAAACACCAACCTAGGTAAACTTAGAGTTTCTAAAAAACCCTCTAAATTTACCAAGGCCGGTCTAGAAAGCCCATGGAGGGGGTGAACATAAAAACTAGACACACCCCTCCCCATGTGCTCATTTGTGCACCCATGTGCCATGTGCACCCATGTGCTTCACATTTACATTTCATTTGGCTAGCATTAGGGTTGCATTATGGTCCTCCTTAGCCTATAAAAGGAGGAGCCTACACCTTGTATTTTCAATTTTATGGTGAGTAAAGTTATGCTGCCAATTTGTGCTCAACTTTGCTTCTCCCTAGAATCCTAGGCTCTAAACTTCAATTCCTTCATCTTTTCCCTTGAGCTGGCCGAACCACTCAATACCCATACTTATCATGCACCTACAAGATCAACACCACTCTTAGGAGGATCTTGATCATCTCACCCATTGCTTCCGCACCTTATTTTCTACTTTGATTCAAGAAGAACACATGAAAATGCCATCACCTTCTCCCCCTATTTGTCTCATCAAATAGACAAATCAAAAGAAGACATAACTAAGATAAAGCATGCATATCAAGAATTCCCAATTCATTTCGTAGAGAATAGAACCTATCCTTGGATAAAGGTTTCGTGAAGATATCAACAAGTTGTCTTTCTGTGGAAACGAATTTGATTTCACAATCTCCATTGGTTATATGATCACGAATGAAGTGTGTCTTATTTCAATGGGCTTTGTCCTTGAGTGTTGGATATGATTCTTTGTCAAGTTAATGGCACTTGTGTTGTCACATAGAAGAGGAACTTTGCTAATCTTTAATCCAAAATCTTCAAGATGTTGTTTGATCCATAGAATCTGCGCTCAACATCTACCAGCAACTATATATTTAACTTCAGTAGTGGATAAAGCTACACACGCTTGCTTCTTACTATGCCATGAAATGAGGCTTGATCCAAGCAAGTGGCATGTTCCAATTGTACTCTTCCTATCTAATTTGCAACCTGCAAAGTCCGAATCAGAATAACCTACCAAATGTATAGGAGAGAGAGGGATACCATAAGCCCATGGATATTGTGCCTTTTAGATATTTCAAGATTCTCTTTGCAGCTTTGAGATGTGATTCCTTGGAGCAGGACTGGAATCTAGCACAAAGACACACAACAAACATAATGTCTGGTATGCTTGCAGTTAGATAAAGAAGAGAACCTATTAAACCCCTGTACATGGTTTGATTAACCTCTGGTCCTGCTTCATCAGCTTTTAAATATAGCAGTTTGTTGACATTGGAGTTGTTGCTGCTTTACATGCTTCCATCTCGAACTTCTTAAGGATGTTGATGGAGGAGGGCCAAGCACACCTACCCAAGCAAGCCAAGGAGAGCGTCTAGACCAAGACCAAGACCAAGGTGAGCGTCTAGGACGTAAAGGTGAGCGTCTAGGACGTGAAGGTGAGCATCTAGGACGTGAAGGTGAGCGTCTAGGACGTGAAGGAGGGAGGCTACCCTTGGAGCTAGACCGTCTAGGTCCCCTTACAAGATCAATGGCCAAACATATTCAAACACAAGCAAATGAGGCCACGGATGGAAGAGAGAAGGCTTTGTATATGTTTGCATAAAGGCCCATTGGGGGTACTTAGTAGATAGGATAGTGTAGGAAGCATTTTGGATGGAAACCTTCTAGAAACTAGGGTTGTGTATGGCCGGTCATTGCACCCTAGAATTTAGATTTAATTTTGGTTTTCTTTTCCTTGTAATGTAGCTTATCATTTACGTCCCAAACTAGCCTATAAATAGGAAGGCTAACTCATTGTATTTGACAAGTTTAATTGAGTATTGTTATGCTGCCAATTTTGTGCACTAGCTTTACTTCTCCTAGAAATCTAGGCTATAAACTTCAATCCTTTCACCTTTCTCCCTTGAGCTGGCCGAACCTCTCAAACCCATACTCATCATGCACCTTCAAAGCCAACACAACTCCTAGGAGGGCTTTGTTTCACTCACCCATTGCTTCCGCATCACTTTCACTACTTTGATTCAAGAAGAACACATGAAATGCCATCATTTGGTATCATGAGCTTTTGGTTCTTCAAGATGAGTAGCTTGGTCTTTTAATTTCAGTTCTTCTTTATTTCATCTTTGTCATTTCAATTCCTTACTTGTCTTGCTGTTTTTATATTTTAAATTGTTCTTGGTGTGCTTATGGAAGATCCAACCAAAGCACAATTGTTCAATTGATCTTGAACAAATTCTGTGCAGTTTGTGATAGGATTCCTTACACCATTGTGTGGCTGTTTTTCTTTTAGGAAATTGAGTCCTTATTGCTTTCTTATAATTGCTTCATTTTATGCTTTGAGTCTTTATTTTTTCTGAATCTATAAATGTTGTGTCAAGTCATGTGAATCCATATTTGTCAACAATTCTTAGTAGTCCTATTATTGGCTTGATTGTTTCTTGCTTTTGGGTCTCTTTATATTGCTTTAATCTGCTGTTATTTTGATCCTTTGGTGCTTTTATTTTTAGTTTGAGTTCATAATTGTGTCTTAGTTCTTACACAATTTCCATTCTTACATTTTCCATTGTGTTAATTTTGGTTATCTTGCTGTTTTCTTCCAGTTTTCCAGATTTCCCCTGTATCATCTCTCTGTTCTGGGCTGTTTTGTTTAAAAAAAATTTTCCACCCATAGGAAAATTCTGATTTTCTGGAAAATGCAAGTTTAAGGTGTTATAGAAAAGACAAAAAAAGAATGAGGTCAAAAGAAGTTTAACAGAAAAAAAATGATAAATCTTACAAAATCAGAGTGCAAATCTTGAGCGCTCCAGCTGGCCTAACTGCACACCAAATTTGAAAAAATTATTAAAAAAAAATGGTGCATGCGTTTTAGGTGATTCCAAAGCCAAAATTTAGATAAGATCCTGAATTTTCTTGCATCCAAATTTCAGAAACAAATTTTACAATTACAGCTCAGCATAAATCGGGGAACAAACACGTTTTCTGGCCCACAACATTTTCCAGTGGTGCTGTTTTTTTTATTTGGTCATCTAATCTAGTGCTTTTCTTTAGGAATTCCTTTTGTGTGCCAACTTTTATTGAGTACCTTTAATTGTTTGCTTTAATTTCTTGAATCTCTTTCTAAGTTGTCATATTATAAATCCTTTTGGTGGTACTGTTTTCTTTCAATTAAATTTGTTTCTTGCTTTTGTTTCTTGACCTCTCATATTGGGTGCTGGAATTTAATTCTCTCTTGGTGCTTATGTGCATGGAAATTGACTTGGTTTAAGGTTAAACCCTTGTGAATAGGTGCTGGAAATTGGAGAATTAAAGCCAACTTTCTAAGGAGGAGTCAAAGCTAAGGCCGAAACAAGCTTCCTTGAAACAAACACTACAAACACCTAGAAGATCAACAATCAAGACAACAAAGAAAGTGCACTAACCAAAAAGAGGAACAACAAAGGGGGTTTTCTTATCTCCTTTACAACTTGGTTTATTGTTAATTACCTCTTTTAAATTATGTTTTAGACGGTGAGTGTGTCTTCAAGGGCTCAAAGTGTCCAAGAAGCCTCACCTAGGGCCGAATAGCATAGTAATTTTGCTTAGTAATTTGTTGCTTGTTTGAACTTGTTTTTCTTTTGTTTCGGTAGAAACGTTTTGCATGCTTAGTATTGTTTAATTTTGTGCTATACCGACTAGCTTTGATTGCATAGTTAGCTTGCATTGTTTTCTTACATTTATTTCTCAACTTATTTGTGTTCTAAGTGTTTCACTAAGAGAAAGTCTTGTGTGAAGATATTGGGGGATAGTTTTTGGCAAGGAAAAGGCTTGGTACTTAAGTAGTCCTTTGTGACTCACCTCCCTTACCTGGAAAACTACCTTCTCTAACTTTCCTAAACTTTCTCAAAGTAAAACACCTATATACACAAAGTTTTAGCCATGTCTTCTTCTTCTCACTCTCCAAAATCTATAGAAAGTGAAGTAAAATCTTTGAAAACTCTTTTAAAAGAAGTATCCCAAGCGGTACAATTGATATCTTTTAGACAATTGGAGAATGAGAACAAAATCAATGAGTTGGCTAAAGCTCAAGAAGAGAAATCACAAAAATCACAAAAATCAAAAAAAACTCATGCATCCCATTCTCAAAGTATTGAGTCTCTAGGGGAGGGAAGCCGTAGAATCAATGATTATTACCAACCACCCCCTAGAAGAACTAGGCAAAGGGAACAAGAGGTGCCAAGGGAAACAAGAGTAGACCTACCTCATTTTCATGGAAAGGAAAATGTAGAAGTATATCTAGATTGGGAGATGAAGGTAGAGCAACTTTTTGCTTGCCATAGGGTAAGTGAGGAACGAAAAGTACCCTTAGCCACCCTTAGTTTCCAAGGGAATGCCATGTATTGGTGGACCTCTCTCGAAAGAGATAGACGTCTTCATAGGGAACCTTCCATTACATATTGGAATGACCTTAGGGGAGCCCTAAGACGTCGACATATACCCTCTTACTACCATAGGGAGTTGATGGACAAGCTCCAAAGACTCCAACAAAGAAATATGAGCGTAGAGGAGTATAGACAAAAGATGGAGCTCTATATGATGAGAGCCTCTATTAGAGAGGAAGAGGAAACCACCATAGCTAGGTTCCTTAGTGGCCTATCACTTGAGATAAGAGATAGAGTAGAGCTCTTACCTTATCAAGACTTGAATGATTTGGTTCAACTTTGCATTAAAGTTGAGCAACAAAACTTGCGCAAAACCTCAAGTCAAAAGGTGAGCCCCTATTCTAGCTTTTATCCCAAGAAAGAGTTTAGAAGGGAGGGTAGTACATCCAAGGAAAAACCAAAAGAGCCTACCAAGCCCTTCACCAAAGAAACCTCAACCCCACCCATCCGAGCTAGAGATGTCAAGTGTTTTAAGTGCTATGGTAGGGGGCATGTGCAAGCACAATGTCCAAACCAAAGGACTTTGTTTTTAAAAGGTGTAGACGAGTACACTAGTGGCGAGGATGAGCCTAGTGAGAAAGAGGAAGGGGGAGAGGATGAGAGGGTAGCTCCACTAGAGGGAGAATTGCTTATGATTAGGAGAACCCTCAACAATCACCCTAGCACATCCATGGAAACACAAAGGGAGAACATCTTTCATACAAGATGCAATGTTTTAGAAAATATATGTTCCTCATTGTGGATAGTGGATCTAGTTGTAATTGTTGTAGTGCTAGGATGGTTGAAAAGCTTAAGCTACAAGTAGTTCCTCACCCAAAACCTTACAAACTTCAATGGCTTAATGAAAATGGGGAACTACATGTAAACAAGCAAGTGGAAATCAAGTTTTCCATAGGGAACTACAAAGACAAAGTTTTATGTGATGTAGTGCCTATGGAAGCTTGCCATATCTTATTAGGGAGGCCATGGCAATTTGATAAGAAAACCTTGCATGATGGTCTCACTAACGAGATTTCCTTCACCCATAAATATAAGAAGTTTGAACTTAGTCCTTTACCACATTCTCAAGTGGTGAAAGACCAAATACAAATGAAACAAAAGAGGGATGAGGAAAACAAAAAAAAAAAGAGCTAGAAAAAGAGAAAATCCTTAGGGATAGAAAGGCGTGGGAGAAGAGTGTTCCTTCCCACAAGGTTGGTCAACAAGAAAAACCTCTCGAAAATGTTTTTGAAAACTTGCTTCTTGTTGAACAACCAAGCCTTATCTTTTGTAAAGGAGCACTTACATGCACTGCCACAAGTAGTGAACTCATGGTTTTACCTCCTCAAGTAGAAAACCTTTTGAGTGAATTTGAAGATCTATTCTCCCAAGAAGGACCCATTGGGCTTCCTCCTCTTAGGGGGATAGAACATCAAATTGACTTTATACCGGGGGCAAGCCTACCAAATAGGCCTGCTTATAGAACCAACCCCGAAGAAACAAAGGAGATAGAATCACAAGTTCAAGACTTGTTGGAGAAGGGTTGGGTTCAAAAGAGCCTAAGCCCTTGTGCTGTACCTGTCTTGTTGGTGCCAAAAAAAGATGGAAAATGGCGTATGTGTTGTGATTGTAGAGCAATCAACAACATCACCATCAAGTATAGGCATCCAATCCCGAGGCTTGATGATATGCTTGATGAATTGCATGGGTCAACTCTATTCTCCAAGATTGACCTTAAAAGTGGATATCACCAAATTCGAATCAAGGAGGGTGATGAGTGGAAAACCGCTTTTAAGACCAAATTTGGATTATACGAGTGGTTGGTGATGCCCTTTGGGCTTACTAATGCTCCAAGCACATTCATGAGGCTTATGAATCACACCTTGAGAGATTTTATAGGTAAATATGTAGTAGTTTACTTTGATGATATCTTAGTCTATAGTAAAAGCCTAGAAGACCATCTAAGTCACCTTAGGGAAGTTCTTCTAGTTCTTAGGAAAAATAGTCTTTTTGCCAATAGGGATAAGTGTACCTTTTGTGTAGATAGTGTAGTTTTCTTAGGTTTCATAGTTAACAAAAAGGGGGTACATGTAGATCCCGAAAAAATCAAAGCCATCCGCGAGTGGCCAACTCCACAAAATGTAAGTGATGTAAGAAGTTTTCATGGGTTAGCTAGCTTCTATAGAAGGTTTGTACCTAATTTTTCTAGCCTAGCTTCTCCTTTGAATGAACTTGTGAAAAAAGATGTTGCATTTTGTTGGAATGAAAAGCATGAGCAAGCCTTTCAAAGGCTCAAAGCTCAACTCACCAATGCACCCATTCTATCTCTTCCAAATTTTTCCAAAACTTTTGAGATAGAGTGTGATGCATCGGGGGTAGGCATAGGTGCGGTTTTGTTGCAAGGTGGACACCCCATTGCTTATTTTAGTGAAAAACTCCATGGTGCCACCCTCAACTACCCCACCTATGACAAAGAGCTCTATGCTCTTGTGCGAGCCCTAAAGACTTGGGAACACTACCTTGTGTCCAAAGAATTTGTTATCCATAGTGATCACGAGTCTTTAAAATATTTAAAGGGCCAACACAAGCTCAACAAGAGACATGCTAAATGGATGGAATTTCTTGAACAATTTCCTTATGTAATCAAATACAAGAAAGGGAGCACCAATATAGTGGCCGATGCTCTTTCAAGACGGCACACACTCTTTTTAAAACTAGGTGCCCAAATTCTTGGATTTGACCATATAAGAGAGCTTTACCAAGAAGACCAAGAACTCTCATCCATCTATGCTCAATGTCTACATAGAGCACAAGGAGGTTACTATGTGTCCGAGGGATATCTTTTTAAAGAAGGAAAACTTTGCATTCCCCAAGGAACACATAGAAAACTCCTTGTTAAAGAATCACATGAAGGGGGACTCATGGGCCATTTTGGAGTTGATAAGACTCTAGATCTTTTAAAAGCAAAATTTTGTTGGCCACACATGAGGAAAGATGTCCAACGACATTGTTCTAAATGTATCTCATGTTTAAAAGCAAAGTCTAGAACAATGCCGCATGGACTCTACACCCCTTTGCCGATTGCAAATGCTCCTTGGGAAGACATTAGCATGGATTTCATTTTAGGACTTCCTAGGACTGCAAGAGGCCATGACTCTATCTTTGTGGTAGTGGACCGTTTTAGCAAAATGTCCCACTTTATTCCATGCCACAAAGTGGATGATGGTCAAAATATTTGTAAACTCTTCTTTAGAGAAGTGGTGAGACTCCATGGTATCCCTAGAAGTATAGTGTCCGATAGAGATCCCAAGTTTATAAGCCATTTTTGGAAAACTCTTTGGGGTAAACTTGGAACAAGACTACAATTTTCAACTTCTTGTCATCCTCAAACGGATGGTCAAACCGAAGTAGTCAATAGATCTCTTGGAACTATGCTTAGGGCTATCATGAAGGGAAGCCACAAATCTTGGGATGAGTACCTTCCCCACATTGAATTTGCTTACAATAGAGTAGTTCACAAAACTACTAATGCTTCTCCTTTTGAGGTCGTATATGGTTTTAATCCTCTCACGCCTATGGATTTAATACCCCTTCCTAATCCACAAGATTTTGTGCATATGGAAGGAGTAATCAAAGCTGATTTTGTCAAGAAAATGCATGAGAAGATTAAAATCCAAATATAACAACAAAATGAGAAGTACACAAAATACAACAACAAAGGGAAGAGAGAAATAATTTTTGAGGAAGGAGACTTAGTTTGGCTTCATCTTCGAAAAGATAGATTTCCAAATCAAAGGAAGTCCAAACTAAGTCCCCGTGGTGATGGACCTTTCAAAGTTCTCAAGCGAGTCAACAACAATGCATATAAGTTGGACCTACCTCTTGAATATGGAGTACATGACACTTTTAATGTAATTGATCTTTCTCCATTTGTAGGTACCAATGACGATGACGAGCTGGATTTGAGGACAAATCCTTTCCAAGGGGGAGGGGATGATGGAGGAGGGCCAAGCACACCTACCCAAGCAAGCCAAGGAGAGCGTCTAGACCAAGACCAAGACCAAGGTGAGCGTCTAGGACGTAAAGGTGAGCGTCTAGGACGTGAAGGTGAGCATCTAGGACGTGAATGTGAGCGTCTAGGACGTGAAGGAGGGAGGCTACCCTTGGAGCTAGACCGTCTAGGTCCCCTTACAAGATCAATGGCCAAACATATTCAAACACAAGCAAATGAGGCCACGGATGGAAGAGAGAAGGCTTTGTATATGTTTGCATAAAGGCCCATTGGGGGTACTTAGTAGATAGGATAGTGTAGGAAGCATTTTGGATGGAAACCTTCTAGAAACTAGGGTTGTGTATGGCCGGTCATTGCACCCTAGAATTTAGATTTAATTTTGGTTTTCTTTTCCTTGTAATGTAGCTTATCATTTACGTCCCAAACTAGCCTATAAATAGGAAGGCTAACTCATTGTATTTGACAAGTTTAATTGAGTATTGTTATGCTGCCAATTTTGTGCACTAGCTTTACTTCTCCTAGAAATCTAGGCTATAAACTTCAATCCTTTCACCTTTCTCCCTTGAGCTGGCCGAACCTCTCAAACCCATACTCATCATGCACCTTCAAAGCCAACACAACTCCTAGGAGGGCTTTGTTTCACTCACCCATTGCTTCCGCATCACTTTCACTACTTTGATTCAAGAAGAACACATGAAATGCCATCAGATGTCTTTGCAATACTTTGATTGGCATATGAAGATTCCTTCTTTGGATTGTTTAACTTGTAGACCAAGAAAGAGTGAGAGTTCTCTCATCATTGACATTTCGAACTCTCCCTGCATAGTTTTGACAAAGTCCTCACAAAATATTACATTAGACGAGTCAAACACAATATCATATTCCTAACTTGTTCCACAAATTCAATCCATTTTAATCTAAGGGATTGTTCATCAAACATTGTTGGTGATCATATTCCTAACTTGTTTCAGAAATCTGTGTCAAAAAAGAACTTGGATCAGTGCATACCTATTTATTATTAGATAACAATGCATTTATCGTTGTTGCCTCATATGATGCAACACAGGTAATTATTAGTTTAAAATAAGAGCGAGAACGTTTATTCCACACAAATTCATAAATAATGTGCATTTATATTTCTAATACCAAGAAAATATTTAACAAAAATTTATAAATGTTAATATAAAGGTGATTTTTAAAATATCATATATTTAGCATTTTTAAAATCTATTATAAGTTGTGTTAATATTAATTTAAAAATGTAAAATTGTTTATAATTATTTAAAAGTTTAATTTTATTTATTTATAATATAGAATTTTTTTATAAATTAGTGATAAAAATAAGTGAAAAAAAATAGTTATAGAAAGATAGACTTGAATAAAGCTTTAAAACTACTTAAAAAAATCATAATAAGGTTAATTAGACATTTTTAGACGTCATCTGATGGTTTTGAAAATAATTCATAAAAAGACTTTCTAAAAATGTTTTAAATGACAATCAAGAGGAGGGACTTGTAAAACAAAATTTGAGTCGAATCAAAATAAAGAGGGGTGGATTGATTTTAAATCTTGATCTCTTGATTTAAAAAAATTCTCTTAGAAATGTTGTTGAATAGGGTAAAAACAATGCAATTATAATTGGTTTCAATGAATCAAGATTCAAGACAACATGATTAAGATCAAAATGAAAAGAGGCACATAAATTTTTTATCGGTTCAATTGAAAAAAAAAAACTACATTCATTATAATTCAGCAACCTTAACTAGATTGTTCCACTAATATATTGAACTATTTAGTTACAAGAACACCTATTCAACTAAAACAATAACTATTTAGTTACAAGAACTCTTATTGAACTAAAACAATAACAACTTACAATACTTCTTGAAACACCTTCAAAAAGATTCAAATACCTACAACTACACCACAAATTGGTGTATAATAATATAATGAAGTAGAATGAAAGGAAAGATATCACCTAGAGTAAAAAATATTTCAAAGGATTACAACATAGAACTTATAGCATGATAAAAAACTTGAATAATCTTGAACAAATGTTTTTCAATTATTTATAATGTAAAATATACCAAGAACTCTCTTTAGAATATTGCAAAACTTATTTTGAAAGCTATAAAAATATACATGTTTGAGGTCATGCAAAAGTTATCTTTTTAAAGAAATTTTAGATTTACTAATGAAAATAATCTATTATCATTAATTATAATTGATTATTATATTTTTCATGTAACTTAAAAAATAGTTTGAATCATTATAATCAATTGTTTTTAAACATGATTAATTTGTGAATGGGAGATTTTTGAAGTTTCTTAATATAATCAATTATTTTATTGTTTGAAATAATAAATGATTTGTGAAACATGTGAAAACCAATTTTGATATGGATAACTGATTATCATTTGAAATAATTAATTATATAATCTGTTATATACTTAACATAATTGATTATTTACGAGCTCATAGAAATCCATTGTAGTTTAGCAAAAGATAATCGATTATGAATTCAATGTAATTTTTGGAAAAACATTTTTCACGCATGACTGGAAATATTCTACTTCAATATTTTTTATTTGATTTCTTCAATGGAAGATGATGAAGTTGTGGAAGCATGTAAGAAGTGTAGAAATTTTAAGAAGAGATAGAAATTAGGTGTTTGAATTTAAGTGAGGTTAGGCCAACACTTAGTTTCTAGAGTGAGGTTGAGCAACCCCTACTAGGAGGAGTATAAAAAATTGTATAACAAGGAGACAATTCTAGAGAGAACTTTGACTACTGAAGTGTCTCACAAATTAGATATCATTTCATTACTCTCATCAAAGTTAAAATTTATGTACAAAACACTCCTATTTATAGGGGGTGAAGCTTGCAAGAGAAACTTCAAACCCTAACCTTAGTCCTAGCTTATGGATCAACTTCTCAAATCCTCTTAAATAAGAGTGTGAAAAGTGTCACCCCCTCATTGGTGCAAATCCTCTTCATTGGGAGAGTGACAAGTGGCGTTAACTCTCTCTTCCAGG
Source organism: Phaseolus vulgaris (assembly GCF_051622355.1). NCBI lineage: Eukaryota > Viridiplantae > Streptophyta > Magnoliopsida > Fabales > Fabaceae > Phaseolus > Phaseolus vulgaris. Next base: position 28,106,579 of record NC_143505.1, on the reverse strand, counting down.
GTTAGGCTATTTAACCTAAACTATTCTTGACCCAAATACAAGTCTCAAATAATATACTACTCTACTTGGCCTAAAATACAAGGTCCAAAATAATTCTTAAACTATTCTATACAAATTTTACAAAGCTAAGAAGAAAAAGACTCTTCAAATATGGGTGATGCCCTCCAATAAGGCTCCATTTTCTTCTATCCTTTTGGCCAATCGTTTTGAGTTGAATGATTTCCATCATACCCTCTCTCTTGAGAAAGAATTATCCATCATACCCTCTTTCTTCAAATTGTGTTATAAGATATTTCTCGTCCTTTCTAGATTTCTCTTCTTTTTTTAAACAACCATTTATATGGCTTTTCTATGGAGGAAAAGTTTATCTATATTTGGTTCAGCTCCAGACACAATTTTTTTCTTCAAGCAAATCCTCACAAGGGTTTTCTAGACAAGATAAAATGTTATCAATATCTAGTTCTACTCCATACAAAGATATTTTTGTTCTTTCCTTTTCTATCCTCTCTTTTTCTCTTTTTTCTTTCTCTTAGTATTTTCTCTTCTTTTTCTCTAAATCGTGTTTCTCTTCTTATGAATTATGTTTCTTCATCTACAATTTTTCTTCCTTTTCTTACAACCTCTTTTATGTATTCTCTAAGCTTTTTTCTTTCTCATATGAAGGCATAACCAATTTTCTTCTCATACACGCCTTCAATTCAAAATTTTCTACCAATTCTAACATCAGTTTGCCTTTGTTTCCACCAAGACATGGCTTGTTCTTGAAAACTTAAGTAGCCATGGATAATCTTCTAAATTCATTCACTTGGTGGTATACAAAAATTTGATAAACCTTTGTCTCTCAATCTAAATATACCTCAACATTTTTATTTCCATAAAAAAGAAGGAATGTCTACTTCAGGCTATGTAGAATAAGGGAAAATTTTAGGCTTATGGTGTTATTTAGAAGGTGGTTGATAGGAATTATAGCAAGGATTGCTACACATCCCTTCTTCTCTTTGGGAATGAAGGTCTCTATTATGTTTTGTCTTCCTATTTGACCCATGTCCATGTTTACTCTTAGATTTTGTTTGACTTTGCATGTATTGAGAAAACATGGTTCTTAACTCTTCCATGAATGTTTAATTTTTTTGAATCTATTATTTCTTTCCTAGATCAACCAGTACTCATTTTATTTTCATTTAATTTTGAAACCAATAATTTTCAAGAAGGTTGAAAGGTTAAAGTATTTTCAAGTTGACTATCAGGAAAGAGAGATGAGTCACTAAAACTATTTAAGTACCAAGTTTTTCCTAACAAGAGTTCTCTCAGTTAGCTTTCACATTCTCCCTTATTGAAAACTCCAATTAATTTTTCTCAAAAGAATTATATTTTGAGAAAACCCTAAGACTATAAAGAAAAAAAACAATAATTTACTTTATCGTCTCTTCAGTGAGACTTAGAAGCATCTATAGACCTCAGAGACACACTTACCGTTTACACGCATTATTAATTTCCCTATTTATTAGTATCAATGAATTACAAGATAATTAATACAATTTTTTTTTGAAAATCCTCACTATGTTTGCACTCTTCTTTTCATTCTAGTATTTGGCTATTCTTTTTAATGTGCTACTTTATTCTTTTCATTCTAGTATTTGGCTATTCTTTTTAATGTGCTACTTTAAAGAGTTGATCAACCTTAACTTAATCTTTTTCTTCTTCAATATGCTACCTAACAACATTAGTCAACATTTTTCATAGATCACACTAAGAAATATTTTCATTCGAAGTGGTCAATAAAATTTAAAATAAAATAAAAAAGTTAAACTCGAGAATTTTTAGAAAAGGAGTAATTTTAAATATTCAAAATAAAAAAATTAAGACAAAAAAAAAATTAGCCACACAATAAATTCCTAAAATTTGGTACGAAAGTGGATTAAAAAATTAAAAACAATTAAGAATTGGAACCCATCAAGCACCGTTAGACCTGTTGTCTTCAATTCATCAATGTTTCCAGCAGTGGCATTCGAACGTTGCCTATTCTCCCTGCACCCAATCAAAATCAAATTAGACTTGTTCCCAATTGCGTTTGTGAAAGTACAGAATTGTCCTTAATGAAAATGAAATTAGAGTTAAGTGATTTCTGCACCCAATCACACCTCCAAGGATTTCTCCCATTCTGCACCCAACGTTCCCCTATTCTCGCATCCAATCACATATCGAAGAGTTTCGTTCCCCATTGTCGCACCCAACTCGCTCGCACCCAACAGCGAAGACCAACCCAGGAGCGCTGCGTGAGGCATCATCTGTGAGGACAGCGACGGTGAAAAAGATATCGGAGAAGACAAGGTGAGTTTTAACATGCGTATGCATTGCAGATTGTTTTAGGCGAAATTGATTTTTGACTTGCGGTTCTTTTGATGCGAAACGTTTGATTTTTGACTTGCGGATGTTTTGATGCGGCATGTAGTGGTGTGTTGCGGATGGCTTCTGTGCAGCTCAAATCATCACCAACTCAAACCAAGTTTCTCTGCACCACACCCTACACATTTTTTCAAAATAAAGATGACAAGGGTACACTAGAGTTTTAGAAAGTTCGTCGGGTGTCCATCACAATTGATTGGGTGCAGGAAGAAATTGCCATCAGACTATTATGCGGAATCAAAGCCACATAGACCAGTAATGCCACTAATTAGAGAACCACTAATTGAAAGAAATATTGAAATTACTGATTGCACCGCTTCAATTTAAAGACTGCACCAAGATCCTTGCTTTTTTGCGTGCCACAATTTCAATTCATCAAAGGCACTATTCAACAAACCAAACTACTGCAAATGTAAATTCACCAATCAACAATTTTTTTTTTCTCACGCATCAATTCAATTGCCACATCAAATTGCATTCCATTTTAATAGTCACCGAAATTCAATATATGGACCCCATGAACAAAAAATTTCAATTGAAAAACAATTCTCTTTGGTAAATTCTTCTATCACGTTCAGATTTATTCCAATTGAATCTCCACTCACTTCAGTAAATGGACCAAGAATAGAACACCAAGAAAAAGCACCAGGAAAATTTACCAAAGTGTGCACAAAACAGTGATCAATTACCAAATTTCAATGCAAAATTTCTTACACCGAAAACACCATCATTTGCACAACACCGAAACTGCACCAATTCAAGCAACAGCACCTCCAAGCTATCTTATTCTGTTTTAGCAGCTTCAAAAGTTGAGCCAGAATTTACAGTAAAAAAGCCACCATGATTTCACTGACACAGTGAGATGCGTTCCAGCCAAAGCACAGCTCCAATTTGCTAAATAAAACTGCACCAATTTTGCTTCAAATTTTCTACTTATATATTTCAATTGAATAGAACTCAATTAAAATAATACCCAAGGTGCCAATTCAACTAATTAAAATTGAATGAATCAAATCAATTCAAGCAAATTTCAGCAGCTGCCACTCTACACTACACCAAAACTGCACAGTAAAAATAAGCAGCTGTAACCAGCCAGCTAAATTCAACATCAGCTTTGAACCAGTTTAAAAATTGAGCAGCTGGTTCTGAAAATTGTATGGCGCGGTTTGCTGAATTTTCTCAATTTCTTTTTATTGCAGCAAATCAACACCAGCAGCACTTAAAAAAAAGTAAGTGCCAAATTTACTCAAAATGATTCTGTGAATTTATCAACAACACAATAACAGCACTGTTCTCATGCACCGATCAATACCAAAAACAGCACCAAAGAATCAAATCACATAATGAAATGACATTAAATTGAAACCTTTTAACGTTGTAATTTTGCACTAGAGACGCATTTAAAATTCAAGTGATTGAAGCTAATATGCAGGAAATCCCTGCTAAATCACATGCACCAACATTAAATGAGAAATGCATAACCTGATTGTTTATGATTCAGTGGTATTCACTGATTTTAACTTCTAATTAGTAGAAACATGCAGAAATGCCATTCAACTTCAATCACGCATAAAAAAATAATGCAACAGATGCTCAATTTCAGCGCACAATAGAAGTTCTTCACTGCCTCTTAAATCGCAATTCACTGATTCTTCACTGAATTCACCGCTTCCTGCTTTAGGGTTTAGGGTTTCCAAAAACAGAAAATGCAAGGCACTGTTCCGATTTCCAGCTTCGAAACATGTCAACAATCTCTGCGGTAGCTTGTGTAAATTTCGTTTTAAACAAAAACGCGCCAATTCTCCAGTAGTTGTTTCAATTCAATCCGTGTTGATGAACAGTCAAATAACGCACCGAAACGAGAAATAATGAAAATCTCTAGAAATTTCAAAAATTTGATTCAAACTGAAAACAGAACCAATATGTTATTCGCACAAATGGATTTTGCTTTTCGCACCACGAAACTTTTCGGAAAATTTTTTAAAAATAAAATCGAAACTGAATTTTGAAGATGATAATTAAAACATAATTCTAAAGATGATAATTAAAATATAATTCTAAAGAAAATTGTTAATGACCTAATAGGAAGTTAAGAACTCAAATATGAAAATAAAAAGAACTCAAGAGTTCTAATATATGTGAAAATTTGAAAAACAATTCAACAAGTACAACTAATGGAGTTTATGACATTATAGGGTGGGATAAGTAATCAATGACAAGGTGCCATAAATCTTTGATGTAAATCAATTAAGCTCAACTAAATTTTACTATTTTTCTCAGCAAGAGGATCAAGTCAATTGTAGTACAAGTAATGGTTGTCATGGAATTAATGATACCACAATATATTTTATTTTTTATAATGAAGTGAAATTGCGAACTAAGATGATTTGTATATATAAAAATAATAGTAATAATAATTCTAATAACAATAATAATATCCTAATAAATATTTAGATCGAGAGGTGAAGTATTTACATCAATCTATGAAATAGAGAGTGATGTCAATATAGCACAATTGTTTGAATTGGAATAACCATGTGTGACTTTCCTTTATTATTGTTATTCATAGATGCAATGTTTTATTCAAAATCTTTGTTCCTGTTTTGACCAAACAAAGTTGATTCCTCGCGCAAGGTTATCTATAGTAGTAAGCCACTGTTATGATCTTACCTCTACATTAAGATGAAACAGTTCACCATGGTCTCAACTTTGCGTTTTGTGACCATTAAGTCCTATGACTGGCTGAATAGGGTTTAGAAACATGAAATCACCTTCTGGTCTCATTCATGCCCTGTGGACAATCAACAGTCAATCCTCACCATTGAATATTAAGCACATTACTAGACACAAGGAAATTGAATACAAAAGAGAAAAATGCATATATAAACAACAATAACTCTAGAAATATCACAATGCATCCAATCCCAAAAAGTATATTTAGCAACTCATAATAAGATCTTACTGCACAATGCAGGATGAGAAGCTAAATAACAACAACAAGGATCCTTTTGATGTTGTGCCCAACTTGGCTTCAAGGCTCCCTTATCTAGAGATTGATCTTCACTTCTTTTGAGGCTCTAGCCTACTTAATCTAATTAGATTTTAGAGTTCATACTCTCTGAGCCTAAATCAACAAAACCTCACTATCTAAGACTTTATGAGGATCTCACTTGATCCTTTTAATCTTACTAAATGCCTCTTAATAGGCTATTTCCTAATACCTCATAATGTCTTGAGGGCTTTTCATGCTTTGGATGTTAACCTAAGGTCCCTATTTATAGATTTTAGAATTAGGATTCAAAGAGATCATGGGGATTAATAATTCGCTCAACACAGTTGGTTTTTTTTATCGTTGAGCAATCCTTTTTTACCTCAATCCTTAATCTTTGGGGTTTTAGGATTCCAAATTTAAAGATTTATCAAGAAGTAGCTTTATATCATTCTAGTTTGTACCCAATTTTGGTTGAGTTTAGGTTGGATTGGCTTCAAATCCAAGCTAAATTTTCCAAGTCCCAACTTTGGTACTCTTGGGTTTGAGCCCTTCCTAAGCGAATATAAGTTTTCTTCATGGTTAAGTACCTAATTCGCTCAGCCCTTTGTCATTCACTTAACACTTTTTGTCTCTAGATTTTTCAATTTTTTTGGCCTCAATTCATTCAGCGGATGAAGATGCGCTCGGTGTTTTGGTATTTTTGATTATGCTAAGCCTTTCTCCCTTCGTTGGGCGATTTGGCTTCAGATGCTCATCCTTGATTACTTGTTTTTCTACACAATCTTCACCAATTCCTTCTTTTCTTCATGTTCTTCATTTGTAGATTGAGTTGGAGTGTTTTGGCATGCTCCTTGATGATAATTGTGCTCATTCTTTCTATTTTACACGCCTTTCTAGCCTAGGAATTCAACTATGATTATACACTTATCAATCATAAATCTAGACAAAACATTTATGATCATAAAATCAAAATGATTCAATTATAAGGAAATGTCACCGAACAAATTCGAAGAAAATTCAAGAAGATGCAAAAGAACACACGAATATGACTATTGGAACACCTATAGGAATATATATAAAGTTTCAAGATGCTAGATGATTTGAAGCGAACAAAAGGACAAAAACATAACTTCAATTTGTAAACATGTTCAAGACAATCAAGAAAATATATGAACAATGCAAAAATTAGAAAGAATTTCAAAGAACTTATTTATCTGTGAAACCTACGCTCATATAATGGAAAAACACTTTCCATGGATGAGTGCAGATATTCTTCTTCATTATTTTTAATTTGATTTCTTCAATTGAAGATGATGAAGTTGCGGAAGCATGTAAGAAGTGTAGAAATTTGAAGAGGAAATGGAAATTATAAGGTTGAATTTAAGTGCGGTTTGGTCAACACTTAGTTTTTAGGGTGAGGTTGGGCCAACACTACTAGGAGGAGTCTATAAATTTGTCTAGTAAGGAGGCAACTCTAGAGGGAACTTTGACAAGTGAAGTGTCTCACAAATTGGACAACATTTCATTACTCTCATCAAAGTTAAAATTCGTATACAAGATACTCCTATTTATAGGAGGTGAAACTTGCAAGAGAAGCTTCAAACCTTAACCCTAACCCTAGCTTATGGAGCAAACTTCTTAAATCCTCTAAAATGAGAGTGTGAGAAGTGTCACCCTCTCATTAGAAAAAAATCCTCTCCATTAAGAGATTGAAATGTGATGTTAACTCTCTCTCCTAGGATTAGGCTATTTAACCTAAAATATCCATGGCCCAGATAATATTCTACTATACTAGCAACAAAATACAAGTCCCGTAACTTATACCTAAACTACTTTATATAATTTTTACAAATCTAAGAAGAAGAAAATGACTCTTCAAATATGGGTGATCCTTCCAATAAGGCTCAATCTTATTTTATCCTCTTAGCCTGTGGTTCTTAAGTTGGATGCTTTCCATCTGTACTCAATTAGATGTGTTAAGTGAGCAGAAGAAACAATACCCATAAGATGATCTCATGATATCAACATCTATATGTTTTAATAATAACAAACACTATAATGTGTGTTATGATATGACAAAGCTCACTCATGTACAATATAAGTTAAGACAAAAACAATAGAGCAAACGAGCAAGACTTACTAGAAAATACAACAAAGGAAAAGTTTATTAGATGAACCAATAGCACATGATCACAACATCAGACGATCCAACCTCGTTTCTATATTACAAAACTATTCTAAGTGGCTAAGTTATTAAAAGAGAAGATAAAAAATAAAGAATGTGTGCATATAATAAGATCCTATAAGAAAAGGCACATATTAGACGGAGCTCGTGAAAAGCTCACACAAGGCGATTCAATTGAGAAAGATCCTATTAGAATATCTTAGTGTTGATGAACCCATTGAAGATCATATCAGACGAATCCCTTCGAAAACATAAGGAAGATGAACAAGTTTACAAGCATCATACACATGCTGGAGATTACATGGATCAAATAATACAAGCATCGTCAATGAGTCAAACAAGTCACTATATTAAGGAAGTGTCCATAGTAATCTTCTTATTGTTTGAATGATTTATGACACTGTTATAAATCTTATTTAATATTCATGAATTATATTTTTCAAATAAGATTATTGGGATTAAATCATTTTGTAAAGAACTTAAATAGTATTACATGTAAAAGTCTTAAAAAATGAAGCATGAATATTTTTTATACGTAATTGTTCTTGCCGGTTGACTTGTTCGCCAGTTGACTCCGATAACAAGCTCTAACTTCGTCTGTCTCTTCACAAATTCGTCCTATCTCTTGTAACTCTGGAACGTAGCTCTATTGAAACAGAGGGGGCCCTACCTGTTGATTGTACTTCGACGATCAAGTCAGTACAGGGCTTATAAGAAACAAGAAGTAACTAGTTTCAGTCTTAGAAATAACATACCTTAACCTGGGATCTCGAGTCCCTTTTAATAGTCTACCTCTTGTAACAACTTTCTATCACAAGAATATAATATCAACTGAAAGCATACTCAACAGGAGAATATTTTGTTCAAGGACTCACTATCACAGTGCTGCAACAAGACAAAATCTTTCGTCCTGGGAGTGCATAAAATAATAACATAATAACTACCAGGGTACCAACTCATGTACCAGCATCAGAGGTCCAATTTGTTTATGTAGGCACCCTCAGCGTGGCGCTACGCATCATACATGCAACCTAAATTTTACGTGCTGTAGCAGATATGGGCTTAGGTTTAAAAGAAAATGTTTTACTTGAGCTAGACCCCTCGCACACTAAGCGCACCCTTAGGTCCATAAATACCCTTTGTTGGCCGCCTAGGCCTTATGCACGAAGGGTTACACTAAACATACAGAAAGGGCTAATACATACATCTGAGACCCAATCACATGGCCCGCCAAGTTGGCCCAAGAGCTGAGCTGACCTGTCTATGGCAGGTGCTGAGGTCCGACCTCCGAGTGTCGAGCTCTGAGCACTCTGGTCCAGTACAATAATAGTTTTTCGGAATATGATTAGTGGAATAATATCGAGGTTAAAAGTAATTATGCTTCAGTGCTCTTCATTAATATTACAAGAATATAATCTCAACTGAAAGCATACTCAACATGAGAATATTTTGTTAAAGGAATCACTATCACAGTGCTGCAACAGAACGAAATCTTTCATCCTGGGAGTGCATAAAATAATAACATAATAACTACCAGGGTACCAACTCATGTACCAGCATCAGAGGTCCAATCTGTTTACGTAGGCACCCTCAGCGTGGCGCTACGCATCATACATGCAACCTAAACTTTACGTGCTCTAGCACACATGGGCTTAGGTTTAAAAGAAAATGTTTTACTTGAGCTAGACCCCACGCACATTAAGCGCACCCCTAGGTCCATAAATACCCTTTGTTGGTCGCTTAGGCCTTATGCACGAAGGGTTACACTAAACATATAGAAAGGGCTAATACATACATATGGGACCCAATCACATGGCCCGCCAACTTGGCACAAGAGCCGAGTTGACCCGTCTATTGCAGGTGCTGATGTCCGACATCCGAGTGCCGAGCTATGAGCGTTCAGGTCCAGTACAGTAATAGTTTTTCGAAATATGATTAGTGGAATAATATCGAAGTATAAAGTAATTATGCTTCAATGCTCTGAATTAATATTAACTTAGAAACTTTTTGAGATCATTTAAGAAGAAATATGTGAGGATATATTTGAATATATTGAAAGACATTGTTTCAGTGATACCCATGATTTAATTTGTAAATTATATTGTTCACTAATACTAATTTTTTACCATAAATTATCGAACGAACTTAAAGACACATATAGAGCTAAAAGCAAAAATTTCCTTTTTCAGCATCTAATAGAAAAATGATGAAGCTGATGAATGAGACTTGCACCAATCAAAAGTTAAGCAATATCAAAAGGATTCAAATAAAAAAATACAACAAAGAAAATATTTTGAAGATCCTACAAGAGAGGAAATCGCACTAAAGACACACATCTAAACTTTCATATCTCAGTGTCTAATACAAAATAGAAGATGAACAATACAAATATAGAAAAATATCCAAATCTTGAAAAGATCAAGCCCCAACAGACATATATATATATATATATATATATATATATATATATATATAGAGAGAGAGAGAGAGAGAGAGAGAGAGAAATATTTGAAAATCAAATACATGTCAAAGATGTAGAAGATTTTATCAAAACCAACATTTCCATATTGAGCGTCTAGCACATACAAGAACGTGAAAGAGTGCGGAAGAAGAAATTGAGTCAAAATTAATTAGAGTTTCAACTTTTGAATCAAATACTGATAAAGAATTTTTTTGAAATGTTTATGAATACTTTAGAACATGCATATCACTTCAGAGCATAAGTTTCCACATCCAGCGTCTAGTGTATTGAAGAAAAAGAACAATGTGGCAAATTGAGTTGATACTCGAAGTAATAAAGATTAAAGTGGCAACGTTCATATTAGAGAAAGATTAAGAAAGTTTTTGAAAAGCCTTACACGTGAGGATCAATTAGAGCAATAGTTTCCTTAGCCAACATCTAACGGCTACATGAAGATTAAAGAACCCTAAAGCTACAACGTTCATATTTCAGAAGGCTATATCAAAACCTTGAGGGTGAAGAACACAACAACGAAGTACATACGAGCGATAAACAAACCATCCAATTGTAGAGAAAAGTATTTTTCAGTTGTGTCTAAGGTTGTGCTTATACAATTTCATATTTGCTAGTGAATAGTGTACTTGTGAGAATTGGTTTTTTAAAGTAACTATTGTAAATTCTTCACTATTGTGAAGTATACCCTGTGAGCCTTCATTGTTCTCTCTGAACAAAAGTTTTTCTTAGTGTATTGATAGGTCTTTGATCTCAGGGGGAGATTAAAACATTGTACCTAGAGAGGTTATAATACTTAGAGAACTTGAAGAAGTTGAGAATACTTGTGTGACCTGAAGAGGTGTAAGAATACTGTGATAGTGAAAGATTCTTGAGTGAGTTGTTCAAAGGGATTGGATATAACTCCTATTAGTGGATGAACAAGTGTAAATTGTGGTATATCTCTCCTTATCCCTTGTTTGATTAGTTTATTGATTTCTAATATTTCGAAATTTAAGTTAGACTTCATTCAACCCCTCCTCCCTCTTCTGGAATCAATTCAATATTCAAGATGTTCATAAAATGTAGAAAAATAGTTTTTAACACTAATTTTGCTCAAAAGATTTTGAAAACAATTTAATCTTGCTTTATATTTTGATCATACTAAATCATTAAGCAAGGATGAGAAAAATTATCAATAAAGTACAAAAATCATCAAATATCAACACTACATTTTGATAAGAGGACTCGATTCAAAATATTTTGTGTAAGTGAGAAATTTTTACTCAAACAAAGTTTCCTAAGAAAATAAGATTTCATCCAACTAAGTTTCGCGTTTCTGTCGCTCAAGCAAGAGTACAAAATCTCCTAAAAGAAATAAATTCAATATAACTGGGTGTTAGGTTCAATTTCTCAATCAAAATTTCCTTCGCTCAAACTAAACTCCCTGAAAAAATTAGAAATTATAAAATTAAATTTGTTTAATATAAAATAAAAGGATTATCCTAATAATAAAAAAGTTTCTAAATTTTTTCTTATAAGTAGTTGATTTTATTATTTTTATCTAATATAAAATTTCAAGTCACATTTGATTATAACATTAATATTAATATTTATTAATATTCTTATGGCATATCGTTAAAATAAATATTAATTATCATCATTACTCATAGTTATACTTGAAATATTTTAATGATACTAAAAAGTTAAATTAAATATTAATAGTCATCAATTATTAACTTTAATATTTTAAATACAGATATTCCTGTAATAACATGATTTAAAATACTTATAAATTATTTTTATTATTATTAATAAATTTTATATCATATTTTAATATTACTAATAAATTTAATATATTTTATAACATTAAAAAAATCTAATATTAAACTTTATATTTGTGCTTTTTAAAATATATGAAAAATATAACTTTAATAGTATTTATATATTATTATACAAAAAAATTATACTCTTAAAAAATTTAATCATTAAATGTATAACAATAAATAAAAATCCTGCAACAAATTGACTCGAGAACCGATTTCCAGTCAGGCAAAAGAAATAAATTTGCACATAAGTGAAGGGGCATGTTTGAGACATCCTTCAATTTCTTTCCCTTCCTCATCATCATGCACTTGGTCATATGAATTTACCATAACATTTTTCATAGGACTAGGCATATACATAGTGCGAAACACATTAAAATTAATTTTTTATTTATTTTGTATCCTCACTTTTAACTTTCTATTATCTACCTCAATAATCATTCTTGTTATCTTCATGAATTGGAAACATGAATTTGCCAACCTCCACAAGCACATCTCCAACAATACATAAGGCTTTGTTTGGATTAGAGGTTGTAGGTGAGTGAAAAGTTGAGAGTGTGGGGGAGTGGAAATGTGAAGAAAGTGTGGAGAAAGTTGAGGGTGTTTGGATTGGGAGATGTTAAAGTGGATTTGTGAAGAAAGTTTATTGAAAAATGTGAATGATGTGATGGTTGTGAGAATATTTTAATATATTTTGAATAGTATAAATCGTAAGATAACAAATTTACTCTTGTATATAAATAAATAGGAAAATGAAATATTAATTAGTTTAAAAGATATTTAAGTTAATTAAAATAATTAGTATTATATTATTTAATTTCTATTACATTATGTTATATATAATAATAAAGTAAACTTTTGTCTATGTGTGTAGAAAAATGATTATTAATTTTGTACATAATTTTGATAATTAAAATAATTGTAAGTTTCAATTATAACTTAAAAAATAATATAAAATTGAAATGAATTAAAAAATAGAATATAGAAATAAAATATGATTTCTTCGTTTTTAATTTTAGTAATTGAAAAAATTTTGTATTAGTTAAATTTTTGTTTGTAGATAATTTTAATAACTATCTACATTTATTATTAAAAAAATCATATTTTAATGTTTTTAATTATAACAATAATAAATAATATTAAATCTTAAAAAAACTAAAATCCTAAACATTTCTATGTGACAATTTTATTTTTAAATAAATAATTATATTCTTTATAAACAACTCAATCTTCACAAAATAATAACTTTCTACATTTATTATTAAAAAATCATATTTCTTCTCTAAATTTTTAAAGCTTATTCTAATTACTACAATATTTTTTTATAATGTTTTTAATTATAACAGTAATAAATACTGTTAAATCTAAAAAAATAAAAACCCTAAACATTATATTTTTTTATTTCCATTCTGTCTAAATTCTATTTTTAAATAAATAATTCTATTTTTTATAAATAATTCAATTTTCACAAAATAATAACTTTCTACATTTATTATTAAAAAATCTTATTTCTTCTCTAAATTTTTACAGCTTATTTCTAATTACTATAACATTTTTAATAATGTTTTTAATTATAACAGTAATAAATAATGTTAAATCTATAAAAACTAAAACCCTAAACATTATAATTTTTTTATTTCCATTCTGTGACAATTTTATTTTTGAATAAATAATTATATTCTTTATAAACAATTCAATTTTTCACAAAACAATAACTTTCTACATTTATTATTAAAAAATCATATTTCTTCTATAAATTTTTAAAGCTTATTCTAATTACTACAATATTTTTTATAATGTTTTTAATTATAACAGTAATAAATACCATTTTCTAACAGTGTAAAGCTCAGTGCAAATTGCATGCCATTTTGTCGTTGCATGAGAGGCACACACGTGAAAAAAAAATGAAAAAGATAAGGTTACATTCGTAACTACCCACATCTGACGTGGCTTTCCTTCCACACTTTCTCCTTTTCTCTTCATTCTTCATAAACATCACTTCCCCTCTACTTTCTCACCATCTCCTCCCTCACTCACATCCACCTATAGAACCAAATGGAGGTGGCACTGCGACATCCATCGTCGACTACAGTCCACCCCCGGAACCAAACACTGCAATAAGGATTTGATGGGTCTATCTTCTAACTACAAGCAATGATTATACTGGATCCAACTGCTAATTCTACAACATCCTTTCTCGAAACTATCTTAATTTTTTCATGAATTTGGCATATGTTTGCATCGGCTCCAAAGCTTCCACAAAAGGAATTCTATTCTACAATCTTTGCAAGAAATCCATGAATATTGTGAATTGTCTTTTCTTATCCTTTTTTAGGCACTGTTTGGATTAGGGGATGTACTGCTCATGCGGACGGATGTGAGAGTCATCCCCTTGTTTATATCTAGAGATCAATGAGGGAGGAGGAGCATAGAAAGGGGGAGATGAGTGATTTTGAGGGCTTTGCAAAATTGAAGAGAAATAGCAAGGAAAGGAGAGAAAGCCACGTAAGCATTCATAAATTTACAATTTTACCCTTCACATATAATAAAAAATAATTTAAATTACTTAATTTTATTTGATTTTATTCCATGTAAATTGTAAATATCTAAAAAAATATTTATTAATCTTACACTGTATATCTATTTTTTTTATCTATTTTTTCCTTATTAATCAGAATTAATAAAATACATTATTTGAAATTTTAGACTTTATAATAATATAATATAATAATAAAATAATAAAATAAATAATAATATTATAAATATTTATATATTTATAACAGTAATTTTTTTATTAATATTAATAATATAAATGTTTAAATATTAAAATAAAAATAATATGTAAAATTAATTTATAAAATAATAATGTTAATTAAAATAAATTTTTAAAATAATGATAATAAATATAAATTAAATAAATTAATAATAATTAAATAAATGTACTAAATAATAATATTAATAATAATAATTATTTTAATTTTATATTCTTTTATTTATAATTAAAATTTTACATTATTTTAATTAACTAAAATTTACACAAAATTATTTTTTTATATACAAGGGTAAATTTGTAATCTTACAATTTACACTATTCAAAATATATTTAAATACTCTCACAACTATCACATCATTCAAGTTTTTCAATAAACTTTTTTCACACATCCATTCTAACATCTCTCAATCCAAACAACCTCAACTTTTTTCACACTTCCACTTCTCTACACCCTCAACTTTCCACTTCCGCTCACCATCTAATCCAACAAAGCCGAGGATAGGGATATGGAAGATGTTAAATAGGTAGCGGCTTAGCTTCACTAATCTCCTTCCTCTTTTCACTCTTTTTGTTGTATTTTTCTTTTTCTTTTTGTTTACTATTTCTTTCTCTCTCTTTTTCTTGTTCTTTACTCATTCCCATATTTTTTTACTCACTTCACCGTCTAATACATCATGTTAACTTTTTCTGATTTAGCAGGGGCACTTTTATCTGTTAACTGTTCACCAATCTCCTTTCCTATGATCTTACCACTCTTGGTAGTGACTGCCTTGTAATGTTCCTTGGGATTCGTGGTTGTGTTTGCTAAAAATTGTCCACCTTGCTTATTAGAAAATTGTTTGTCAAACTAGCCTACTTGAGTCTCCAAATTTTGTATCCAAAATTCATTGTTTTTTGATTCACTAACGAAACTTGTATGAATATTTCAAGAGTGTCCATTATTTTTTTATTGTCTCACTTGTACGGAAGAATGTTATTGTAGTTGATATGGAGGTGGTATATTAGATTATCCTACTTCTTGTTTAACCTTGCTTTTGGTTGTTCTCCAACTCTGTGAATTTTTTTTTAGCATAAGAGTTATTATTAAAGTTAGAGAAATTACCTTGCCTTTGTTAATTATTCATGTAATTAATTTCCTCCTCTGTGTTAAAATATAAATATTGACAATGATCACTCAAATAATCTCCTTCACAAAAATCATATATCATTGATGATTGTTGAATTGAACTAGACTTCACAACATGCAATTGTTGTGGAAACTAAACTATTTATTCGGTGAGAGCCTCAATTTTCTAAGTTAGAATTTTATTATGGGATAAAATTGCATTCGTAGTGTGCAAGTCCAAAAATCCTTTTTTGCCTATATTGACTTCCTATTATGTTGAGTTTGCCAATTAGTTGATGATAAGGAATTGATTATTGTAGTTTCCTGTTCTGCATCTAATGTCATCACTGTATTGCATCTAAAAGCATTTAGTGTCTGGTCCCAATCCATTGCTGAAAATGTTCAATTAGTCTACAATCTTCAAAACCATGATTCACACACTTCCTTAGCAACATCTGAAAATTTTCCCATGCCTTATAAAATGGTTCATCTTTTCCTTTCCTGAAAGTTTAAATTTTATATTTGACATTCACATATCTTGTTGGTTGAAAAAATTTAATAAGAAATTTGTTTTCTACATCAACCAAGCTAGTTAAGCTTTGGGTTGGGTGTGACAATCCATGCTTTAGCTTCACCAATGAGAGAAAATGAGAATAATTTCATGTAAGCAGCCACTTTTGTTCCTGTTTCAAACCCCATGGTTGCATATAACTCATAAAATGTATCTAAGTGAGCATATGGATCATCATGATCATTTCCTGAACATAAAAGAGTTGAAACAATATTAAAAAAAATGTTGCTTTAATTTCAATCCCTCTTGTTATTGGTGGCATGAAAGATTGGTGGTGGATTTATATAAATATTCATTGTTCAATCAAATCTTACTTTTTTACTTGGCATGTGGATCAAGTCAATTGTAGTACAATCGAGGGTTGTTGTATCCACAAGTAATCTATACTACCACAATATGATTAGGCTAATTGTTGAGGGTTCGTTGGATCACTAGCAGTTCCCCCTCACATGGGTAGGCATCCTCACTATTTTCTCTGTCAAATTGTTCATTCTCACTAGATTCTTCACTCTCACTAGATGCTTCATCATGGTTTTTATAAATGTCCTTACCCTTTAAGATCATGACCTTTTTGTTGGGACATTGGGACGCAACGTGACCTCTACCAAGACATTTAAAACATTGAATGTTCCTAGTGAGAGTATGTGAGGAATGTTCTCCCTTGTCTTTATCTTTAACTAGGTTCTTGGAGGGTTTCACTCTTGATTTTTCTTTTTGATATCCTTCCTTGTTTTGCGTCTCCTTCTTGAAATTTGGTACATAATGTGAACTTTCTTTTCTATTTGATCATTTTCTTAAATTTTGTTATTCAAATTTATAAAAAGTTAGACAAAGTCATTCAAATCTTTGTAAGGTAAAATTCCAACTCTGTCTCTTATTTCAAGACTAAGAACACTCATAAACCTAGCAATGGTGGTATTTTCTTCTTCCTGAATTCCTGCCCTCATTTTATACAACTCCATATTTTGTTTGTATTCTTCTACATTTATGTCCTTTTGATGGAGTCGTTGGAGCTTATTGATAAGTGTCATTATTTAGTTAAATTTCATGCAAAAAGTTGGATATTTATTAATTTTAAGGTATAATTACCTTATCCGTCCCTACTTTTTGGGGCAATAGTCAATTTAGTATAATGGTTTTTAAAAGAATCAAATTCATCCCTATGTTTGTTTAAATGTATGCAAAATGATCATTTCAATTAAGTCGCACCAAACAACATTAATTGTTGCTTATGTGATAGAGAGAGGTGTTCACGTGCACTGTGAATTTAAAGACATATCAGATTTAGTTTGTGTAAGGTGGCATGAAATTGGGTTAGGGTTTCTTCTTGTGATTTTGGATGGTGGGCTATGTGATTTTGGATGGTGGGCTATGTGATTTTAAGAGTAATAATTGTTTTTTAAGTGTAGAAGAAAGCAATGGCCGTTGTTTGCAGACATCTTCCCCATATCACCTTACTGCCACTACAATGAGATTTCTCTCATTTTTCTCCAAACCAAACACTTCCTTCTCCTTACAAACCCATTACCCTTCACTCTCTCCATAATTTTTCCAAAACATTTCTGGGTCTTCTCCGACACCATCTTCGGCACGAGACACTATCCACCACCCTCGGGTGCCCACACACGTGTGAACCCCTTCTACGCACAAACTCAGCGTCTGATTTCGACCGAGACTTACGTACGTTGCACGCACGGGCACACATGCGTCGCTCACACAATTTGATATGCACACAAAACTCATCTTCTTCTTATTATTCTTTTTCTTCCTTTTCAATTGCTCTGTGTAAGAATGAAAAATAAAAAGGAAATGAGAAGGGTTGTACGAAACTAGATTCACATCTCGAAAGTTCTCAAATCTAGTATGGACCTAAGTCCTGGGACTGTTTCTTCCTTATCGCTCGAGTATTGCATCGCCTTTACTTGGAAAAAGAAACTGATTGTCTGCAAGGGTGAAGTGTGAATGAATATCATTAATTGAAGGTGTGAGATGAGACTTTGTGGCATTAGGCGAGGGATAGATGGCCTAAAGAACACTCAGGCGTCTTCTTGCTGCCACCCCAATTTCAAGTAAAAGAACTGTAAATCTCCAATTGATTTTTCCTTAATATCTCAACCCTGCTTATAATTTACAATTAAAAATTCATAGCTCCCAATTCAAATTTCAGAAACCCTAATCCCCAATTCATTTTTCACTAAACTAATCTAACCATCCTTGTCACTTGACACCTCACACTAAACCCAATCACACTTCTCTCTGCCACATAAGCACCAGTTGACGCCGTTTGATGCGACTTAACAGAAAAGACCATTTTGCATACATTTAAACAAACATAGGGACGAAATTGATTCTTTTTAAAACCACTATACTAAATTGATTATTTCCCCATAAAGTAGGGAAGAATAAGGTAATTATTCCTAATTTTAATTGTTTATTAAACTATGAGTCAACCCTAAATTGAAAATTTAGAATTTAATGAGTTATGAGATTAATAGAATTACTTATTTCCAATTTTGTGTTATATTCATAAATTTAAGGAGAGATGAAGCAAATGGATTTATTATGAATAGAGATGTCACTTAGCCCAAGTCCAATTAGGTTAAATAAGGGTGTAAAGTAGAGAAAAAAGCGTGACCCGAAAGGGGAACCAAAGGAAGAAAACCCTAAAAGAGGAAGTCATCAAAGAGAAATGTTCCGGATGTCTTTCTTTTGTTTTGGTGCATGTAATGGCCACCATGAGTGGCTAATTCTTTCCTCTGAGATTGAGAGTAATTTGTTCAAACTCTGATGTATTTTGGTGGCAACTTGATGTGAGTTGATTTTTAGATGTTTTCATTTATGGTGACACTATTACTGAAGATTAGGATTTTAACAATTAATGGTGAGGATCTAAGAAAGATTCCCACTGGAAACAAACTTAACCAAGTGGTTAAGTAAGTGTGAATGTGCACTTCACAGAGGCAAAGATGAAAAACAACATATGGTGAGAATGAGATGCAATTGCGGAATTGATAAAAGGGCACAAGGTAACATCAATGATGGTCATGGCCTCCCAAATGATGAACCATACTCATGATTATGAGTGAAACCCAAGAGCAACAAAGAAGAGAAACAAAGAGATAAAAACATAAAAGGAATGGAGAAATGGAAGGAAAATGGAATGAGAAAACTTATGATGGAGGGTGAGAAATGCCACACCACTTGGAGGGTGATGTGCTCCAAGATGAGTGTGTTGGCCGCCACTTGAGAACTTCCCAAATCACTCAAGATAAGACCTCAAACCTAAGAGGACATAAGCCTCACTAAGAGCGCACACAATTTGTGTAGCGTTTCTTTACTTCATTCAAATTCAACTTGAAAAATACAATGGTAGGCCTCCTACTTATAGGTGAAGGAGCCTTGGAAAACAACCAAGAGGGGTAGGATGGGAAAATAGAAAAAATGGGCAGTCTTAGGGTTTGACTAAGTCAAACCCGCACCCTAGGCTTGTCCTTCTAGAAACTAGGTCAAAACTCATTCGTAAAGGGTTAGAAACAAGTTAAAATGATAACTACACCCCCTATTATGATAAATGAACTTTATTCTAGCCTATCTTTGCTATTTGGAACCCTAAAGTGAGCCCAAAATTATTTACAACATATTCTATCTCTTAAGAAGACCAAAAGGAAGAACAGTTGGTGCTCTGGTTTATGCCCATCTCCTCTGGTCAGGTCAATGAGATCCTTTGTGGGGTCTTGAATTGTTTGCTGAGATGACTGCTCGCCATGTGCTTTGTCTTTTACTTCCTCGGTCATATTCATATCTACTTGGTTTGTATCATGCACCCCAAGTTTGAGAGAATTCGACCTCGAATTTAGAACTCCTGTAGATAACATAGTTAGTTTGTTCACGTATAAGATAGTGCAAGGATTGGGATGTGAACTCAACTTATGTTCCTTAAGTGTGGGGAGTGCATAAGATGGGTTTCTATATACAGACCAATTTTGAAAAGAATGTTTGGGAATGACAAATCTTTATGATGAAAGTACTCTTAAAAGGTGGAAACCTTTAGGAGGTGTTTGAAAATCATCCATAAAATTATTTAAGAAAGATGGTAAGTAGATAGAAACCTTTGGTAATAAAAAAGAGAAGGAAGAAGTATATCGTGAAGGCGCAGTTATTTTTGCAAGGTCTAACAAGATGAAACCCTCTTTACTTCCTCGGCTTTTTCATTTTCTCTTTTTGTTTTTATTTGAGTTTGGTCTTGATTTACCTCTTGTAACATTATGGTTCTTTTACTTGGACAATTGGAAGCTATGTGCCCAAAACCTAAACATTGAAAATATTTTGTGCTTGAAGTTTTGGCGGGTGACTTAGGGGTAGAGGTAGAATGTTGATAAAATTTTTGGTGAGAAGTGATGTCTTTTGAAAAATGGGAAGGAGAAGCTTTTGTAGAAATGTTGTTTGCATCCTTCCCGGAAGATTTGTAGAAACCATCATCAGGAGTATTTTTGAAAATTGTTTTCTTTGAAATTTGTGATTCCACTTTGATGGCTAGGTGAACCAAGTTCTTTAAGGAAGATTACTCATATATTTCTACAAGATCTCGAATTTCTTTCCTCAAACCACTCACAAACCGAGTTATCTTTGACTCATCACTATTAGGCATATTAAATTTAGTCAAAGTTGTTTCTAACTCTTCAAAATATTCCTTTACCGTCCTAGGTCTTTGATGAAGCTGTTGTAGCTTCAACAAGTGTTCCTTCCTATGAAGAGGAACAAACCGCACACACATACATTTTTTCATATCATACCAAGAGACCACGACTGGCCTCTTGTTTAGCCCAATGCCCAATACAATTTGTTGCCAGCATTGTGTGGCATAGTCTAAAAAAACTAGGGAAGCTAACCTAACCTTTTGGTCCTCTGTGACCTTATACACTTTTAAGAGTTTTTTCAACTTTAGCTTCCCATTCTAAATACAAAGTAGGGTCATTGTAACCACCAAAACTAGGTAACTTTACAAATTTGAAAGAATGTTGTGGTTGTTGTTGGTGTGGAAGATGTCAGTTTGCAAAATTGTGTACTTGTCAATCATGTTCTTGACTCCCATAGTGCATGGAATGTTTAGTTTCTCTTGGCGGCTCCCATCTCCTTTCTTGAGTTTGCCTTGCTTGAGCTTCTTCTAGTCTTTGCAATCTTTTTGCTAGTTGGCTTATTTCCTCATCTTTATGGACCATTCGCTTCTTGACCTCCACAAGTTTTTCCAAAGGTGGGCTTTGTGATGTGATTGCGGTTTTGAAGATTCACCTAAAGACAAATGACCCATAATGTTTGCACAAAGGAATCAAACAATTAGTGAAAAAGAAGTTAGAATACACTATTAGAATATATGGCCTTAAACAAGAGAAGGGGTGAATTGTTTATAAGAGATTTTCACAATCTTTGAAGGTATAATGAAATTCAATGCCGAATTACAGAGAAAAGAATCAAGGAAACAAATACCCAAAACTGTTTTAAGATGTTATCAGAAAAACAATCGGTTGTTTTGTCGAAACAATCAGTTGTTTTTATCAGCAGTTAATAAAAACAACTTAAAACAGATATATGTGAGATCAGGGAAAGAGAGAATCACACAAACAGATTTATACTGGTTCACTCTTACACCAAGAGCTACATCCAGTCCCTAGAAACCACTAGGTAATCCACTATGCAATCAAAACCAGATTACAAGCATCACACACCAAAGTAGTGACCTTGAACCCCTCAAGAAACACACTACCTTTGGCAAACCACACCAAGAATGTTGATCTTGAACACCTTAAGAACACACAACACTCCTTGGCAACACAACTACATAAATACAGTAATCAAGGAAGAAGGGAATAGAATACACCTGGGTATTACAAAGCTTAAAGTTCAGAATTACAACCCAATCCTATTCCACACACTTAAGAATGATCCAAAGCTCTTTCAAATCTTGGAAAAACTGTTTTGATAAACTCTTTCTCTTACTCCAAGATTAGGAGCGTAAAACCACGTTTATATAGATCCACCAAGTGGTCAAAAGCATTTAATAAAGGAGCCAAGTTAGTTAGGATCATTTAAAACATATTAAAATCACTTAACAAAGTTTTGTTAAGGTTTTTCAGGAAAACAATCGATTGTGTTGTCGAAACAATCGGTTGAATTGACTTGACAGAAAAGTCAAGCTTTTCAAAACCTTTTCAAAAACTGTTAAGGTAAAACAACCTGTTGTTTCAAAAAACAACCTTCAACAACATTTTAGAAAACTCATCTTTTCAAAAGGTTCAAGATTTAAATGAACTTGGATCATCTTAAGGAGTGAATTAACAAGTTTCAAACAACTAGACAACACACACACACAACAACAAGGTCTTCAAGCTTTCCTCTTGGATTTAGAGACATCAAAGCATCTTGTTCAACATACACTCTCTCAAGTTTGCATCACTTTTGGTGAAAAGAAATCATGAGAACACTCATAGCATTCAAAAAAAATTTTATCCTTTCAAAAAGGTCTTTCTTGGTGTTGAAAAAATTCTCAAGTGAAAGAGGACAAAGCCAAAAACACTTGATCTCAAAGAACCACAACAAAAATTAAGATATTTGAAAAGACAATCAAGAAAAGCTCAAAACAAGAAAGCTAAACCAAATTTGGGAAAAGAGATTATGACAAAACTTGAAAAGGAAGACAAGCAAGAAAAAGGCACACAAAAAGACTCTAAGACACTAAAATTTTAACACTGAAACTTTCTTTAGAAATTTGTCAAAGCAAAAGGATAAAAATTCCACAAAGGTTGAAATCAATTTTCCAATTAAGATGAACCCAAAATTTTGAAAATGTTTCTCTTTGAAAAAAATTGGAACACAATTTTTTTTTTGTGCATACTTGTTTTTTGGATTATGGAAATGAAATGTCTATAGTTTTGACCATGCATATGTTCATATAACTCCAATTTTCACAAAAAATTTGGGATTCAAAATAATTGATCACTTGAAATCATTTGTTTGGAACTTAAATCTACTTCTACTAAAAGAAGTTTCTAATCACTTATAAACTTTCATAATTAAAAGAAAGTAAGTAGAGGAAAAAATATAAAGACTCCTAGAACACTAAAGAACATATGACTCAAGGCAAAGAAGCAAGAACAATAAAAGACATTAAGGAACATTTAAAAAGCGAAACAATGCTATTGAATAAAGGTAAATGCCAAAATTAAAAGTAAGAAAGTAAAGGGCTACAATTAAATGTGCTTGAATGTAAACACAAAAATTAAAGGTACTTGAATGTAAAAAATTTAAATACAACGAATTAAAGATGCAAGAAAGTAAAGTGTCAATCAACTCTAAACAAGATAAACTCAAAAACCAAAGCTTTGAATACCACATGATGTGAGTTGATTTTTAGATATTTTCATTTATGGTGACACTTTTACTTAAGATTGAGATTTTAACAATTAATGGTGAGGACCTAAGGAAGATTCCCACTGGACACGAACTTAACCAAGTGAATGTGAAGATGCACTTCACAGAGGCAAAGATGAAAAACAGCATATGGTGAGAATGAGATGCAATTGCGGAATTGAAAAAAGGGCACAAGGTAACATCAATGGTGGTCATGGCCTCCCAAATGATGCACCATACTCATGATTATGAGTGAAACCTAAGAGAAACAAAGATGAGAAATAAAGAGACAAAAAACATAAATGGAATGGAGAAATGGAAGGAAGATGGAATGAAAAAACTTATGATGGTGGGTGAGAAATGTCACGCCACTTGGAGGGTGATGTGCTCCAAGATGATTGTGTTGGCCGCCACTTGAGAACTTCCCAAATCACTCAAGATAAGACATCAAACCTAAGAGGACATAAGCCTCACTAAGAGCTCACAAAATTTTTGCAAAGTTTCTTTACTTCATTCAAATTCAACTTGAAAAATACAATGGGTAGGCCTCCTACTTATAGGTGAAGGAGCCTTGGAAAACAAGCAAGAGGGGTAGGATGGAAAAAGAGAAAAAAAAAGGGACAGCTTTAGGGTTTGACTAAGTCAAACCTGCACCCTAGGCTTGTCCTTCTAGAAACTAGGTCAAAACTCATTCCTAAATGGTTAGGAGCAAGCTAAAATGATAACTACACCCCTTATTATGCTAAAGGCACCTTATTCTAGCCTATCTTGTCTATTTGGACTCCTAAAGTGAGCCCAAAATTATTTACAACATATTCTATCTCTTAAGAAGACCAAAAGGAAGAACAATTGGTGCTCTGGTTTATGCCCATCTCCTCTGGTCGCGTCCATGAGATCCTTGGTGGGGTCTTGAAATGTTTGCTGAGATGACTACTCGCCATGTGTTTTTTCTTTTGCTATAATATATGGCCTTAAACGAGAGGGCGGGTGAATAGTTTAAGAGGGGGTTTTGAAATCTTTTTAATCTTTAACAAAATTCTTTGTATGAATCCATAACATAAATCAGGTTAGCCAAGAACAAGATCAATAAAACAACAAAACAACAGAAAAACAATCGGTTGTTTCTGCGAAACAATCGGTTGTTTGTACCAGTAAAAACTAAAAACAGAATGTAAATAAGTTTAAGGGTAAGAGAAAGATACACCAACAGTTTATACTAGTTCACTCTTAAACCAAGAGCTACATCCAGTTCCCAGAAAACCACTGGGTAATCCACTAATTAATCAAACCAGATTACAATCTTGGACTGGTACACACCCTTAATTCAAATCCAGTCACACTTCTTTTCTTCCAAGGACTTGATCAGATAACTCAGGACTTCATGTTTCTCTAGTATCCCTGCATCATAATGAATTCAAACAACAAGATTTGGTCCCCTTACAAACGTGGGTCCTTTTGATTTGTTTTTATCACTTGAAACCTCACAACCTTTGAGAATCCATTGTAAAATACCTTTAGGAATAGAATATTTCCTAATCTTCTAACTGAGTGACCTCTTTTCATGCAATAAAAGCATGTAACAACCGAATGTTTCGATCTTTCAATCGGTTGTTTTTCTGGCACTTTTGAAAAAGGCTTTGAAATTCCATTTTTCTTGTTTTGAGGATAAAACCCCAAACTAGATTTTCCAAAAACACAATTTTGGGATGCTAAGACAGTTTCAAAGTTGGATTTACCCTTTGAAAGTTTATCCACAGTTCTTATAAGGTAGTGGACCTTACTCTCAAGAGTTTTACAATTTTCACAAACTTTAGAGCTACACAAATGAGAAGAGTTTTTGCAATTCATTTCAAGATTTTCAAAATCAATTTTTTACTTTTCCAATTCTTCTTCAAGTGTCTTAACTCTATTTTCAAGCCAGTTATTCAACCCTTTCAATCGGTTGTTTGAAAGAGCCAATCAGTTAGCTTCTTCATGAGTTTCTTTAAAAGCTTGAAGTAGTTGGCTATAATTTTCAGCACTTAAGGAAGCACAAGAACTTACACTACTTGTGTTGCTTGAATCATCATCTCCTTCTGCCATTAAACAAAGATTGGCTTTTTCATCTTCACTTAATGAGGAGGTTGATGAGGAGACTTCATTTTCATCCCAAGCAATATATGCTCTTTTTTATTTCCCTCTCCTTTCCTTATTGTTTGACTTCTTTTCATTGCTTTCTTTATTTGGGCAATTAGCTTTTATATGCCTTTGTTCACCACAACCAAAGCAAGTATAATTGTTAGAATTGAAATTATTAGTTTTCTTATTTCCATACCTTTCTTTGTTGGCTTCTTTGTTGCGATTTCTCTTCAAGAATTTGCTGAACTTTTTGGACAGCAAGCTTAGATTTTCTTCCTCAGTTTCATCACTTGAATTTTGTTTCTTCTTGTGTTTGGCAGCTTTCAAGCCAATGTTCCTTACATGCTTGTCCTCACTTTCTTTAACATTGAGTTTATTCATCTCCAACTCATGTTCTCTAAGCTTACCAAACAAGGAAGCCGTAGTCAAGGATGTCAAGTCCTTTGATTCAGAGATTGTCGTTACCTTAGGTTGCCAAGATCTATCAAGACACTTGAGAATCTTGATGTTTAGCTCCTCTTTATCAAAGGTTTTTCCAAGACTCATTAGACGGTTGATGATGTGAGTGAATCTCTTTTGTACTTCAGCAATTGATTCTCCCTTGAGCATTCTAAACATCTCATACTCTTGTATTAGAGTATGTTTCCTAGCTCTCTTCACATCATTTGTTCCTTCATGGGTGACTTCTAGAGTATCCCACATTTCCTTAGCCGATGCACATTGTGATATCTTGAAAAATTCATTCGAATTCAAAGCAGAGGTTATGATATTCTTGGCAATGCAATCAAACTTGGCTTTTTTATTTTCAGCATTAGTCCATTGGGACAAAGGTTTTTCAATAGAAGATCCATCCTTTTCAAATTTAGGAATAAAAGGGTCATTTTCAATTACATCCCATATTCTTTTATCAAGAGATTCAACAAAGATTTTCATTCTAACTTTCCAAAATTGGTAATTCAAACAACAGTACAGAGGTGGTCTGTTAATTGAGGCACCCTCCCCAAAAGGTAGTTTTTTAGCCATAGAAAAAAGATTTTAGGATCAAACTTGAATATTTTTCAAGTACCAAGTTCTTGATGCCAATTGTTAGAATATATGGCCTTAAACAAGAGGGGGGTGAATTGTTTAAGAGGGGTTTTTGAAATCTTTTTAATTTTTAACAAAATTCTTTGTATGAATCCAAAACAGAAATCAGGTTAGCCAAGAACAAGATCAATAAAACAGCAAAGCAGCAGAAAAACAATCGGTTGTTTCTGCGAAACAATCGGTTGTTTATACCAGTAAAAACTAAAAACTAAATGTAAATGAGTTTAAGGGTAAGAGAAAGATACACCAACAGTTTATACTGGTTCACTCTTAAACCAAGAGCAACATCCAGTCCCCAGAAAACCACTAGATAATCCACTATGTAATCAAACCAGATTACAACACACAATCCACCAAAGCAGTGACCTTGAACCCTTCAAGAAACACACTCACTTTGGCAATTCACACACCAAGAGTATTGATCTTGACCACCTCAAGAGCACACAACACTCCTTGGCAACACAACACCAGAAATACAGAAGATTGAGAAGAGATTACACTTGTTTATAGAACAATCTGAAATCAATACAAATGCAATCCTATTCCACTCTCTTAGAAAACCCAAAGCTTTGATGTGAATGTTCAAATCTTGAATCAACTCTTTCACAACTGAAAAACTCAAATTTGTTTCTCTCTTTTGTTTGAAAACATAAACAAACTATTTATATTTTCCAAAGATTGGTCAAAGCATTTAATGAAGGAGCGTATTCAGTTGGAAATCATTTAAAGCACATTCAACCACCAAAACAAAATTCTGTTAGGATTTTCAAAGAAACAATCGGTTGAAACCACGAAACAACCGATTGTTTGGTTTGGCAGTTGAGTCAACCAAACTCAAACAGTTTTCAACCTTTTCAAAAAGTCCTAAGAGTAAAACAACCGGTTGATTCGACAAAACAACAGGTTGTTTTTCACTTAGTTTGAAAAACACTTTATTTAAAAAAGATTTAAAACACATTAGCTTTAGATTCAACAAAGGAGTGCATTACATATAAAGCTACCCTGATCCTGCCCAAAACACAGCAGCAACACAGTCTTGCATCAAGCACAAAGGATTTGGATTCTTCAAAGCATAATTTGAATTCTTCAAAGAACTTTATCACTCTTGATCAACAATCTTCATAGCTACTTGGTTTGTATCACAATTATATATGAATTTTTGTTCTTCTTTGATATTGATATTATCATTTTGTGTTTAAAGCTTGAATTTTTATTTCTGAATGCGATTATTGGATCTTGTATTTTGTGCTTAAAGCTTGAATTTTTATTCATGAACTTGATTATTGATCTTGTATTTTGCGCTTAAAACTTGAATTTTTATTCATGAACCTGATTCTTGGATTTAACTGGGAAGGACTTCTGAGAATCTGACTTGAATGAAAGTACTTGATATGTTCTTATACTAGGAATAAATTTAAATGTATCAATTCATATGTAACATCTTTTCTTAATGATAAGAATTTTTTTTAAGGATACGATACATCGATGTTTAGGAGATAATCTTAATAATTTCATAATTGAGGAATCAATATGAATGACTTTTATATGTTGCGTCAATATCAATTAGGTTAGAATATTATATGTTTTTATTGTAGGTTAAAATAGAGATGGGTGAGAAATATTAAATTCAATCCTCATTTTATCAATTGAATTCTTTTACTCATTTATTTTGTTTTAATTTAATTTCCACGTAAATCTATATTAATATCTTATGAATTCAATTATTCTATATATTCTTATACTTAGTGAATACTACGATTAGGATTTTAAATAATTGTGTCTTGTTTCTAAGACAAATTATTACAACTGACTCAGTACAGTTGTGGTAAGGAGTCAACACTTATCCATAAGCTCCTTTTTATAGTAGGAAGGGAGCACTCTTAAGTTCATTCCAATATTGAACAAGTGGCTCATTGTCGAAGTTTCTCTCTCTCTCTAAAGAAGTCCACCAATACATGGCATATCCTCGAAAACTTAAGGTTGCCAAGGGTACTTTCCTTTCCTCACTTACTTGGTGACAAGAAAATAGTTATTCTACCTTCATTTCTCAATCGAGGTAGACTTCAACATCTTCTTTCCCATGAAAGTGAGGTAAGTCAAATCTTGCCTCTTTAGTTCTAGTTTCCCTTCTATGCCTTCTAGGTGTGGGTTGATAAAATTCATTAATTCTTAAACTACCCTCCTTAGACTAGGTATCCCCTGACCTATAACTCTTTTTAGAACTATTTTTTTATTTTTCATTCATCTTTTTCCTTTAAAAAGCTTAATTCCTCCTCAATTGTGACAAGATGGGCTTCTCTTTAATTATTTATTTTTCTTTTGCACTAGCCTCTTGTTGCCTCCCTAGTTGAAGTGATTGAAAATCTTTAGTTTCAAAAATTTACAAGATGAACTTGAATCACTTCCACTGTGCTAAGAAATATGACTTAACATTTTAAGTTTTGTGTATAGTATTTTTTTCACAAGAAGGAAAGTAGGCTTAGCACAAAAAGTAAATTCTTAAGAAAAAAAGGTGGGTCACAATGGACACTCTTAAGTATTAAGTCTTTCCTAGTTAGAATTTATCTTAATGCACTTCATAAATTTCCTTCCAATGAAAACTTTTTTAATACCAACAAAGATTCCTATGAAACAAAAGACACTAAAAGAAAACTTAAAAATCTAGGACTTGAAATTGAACAAAATAAAACTAGGTGAATCCTAATGGTGATGCTTGTTGGCACTTATGAACCACCAAGACGCACTCACCTTCTACAAAGCGTTTAACTAAAGAAGTAATGGTCATTTACTACAAAAGAAAATTTGTACAAAAGTAAAAGTCTTCAACTTTCTCCCTAAAGAGTTTATCCTCTCCAATTGCCTCAACTTGTTGGCTTTCTTTAAGGGAATCACCTTGAAATTGTCTTCTCCTTCTCCTAAGATGCTACCTAGCAAGTTAGTCCACTTTCACAAAGCCGCAAAATTAATTTGGAATTGAACCACAAAAAATTAAACGCACATTGATGTTCAAAACACTAGGCGCTACTATTTCTCGTTGATTTTTTTTTCAGTCTGTGCATATGGCTTTTTCATATTCATGATTTTTTCTTCTTTTTGAATTTTAATGCGCATTTTTAACAAAATATTCCTAACATATAAATATTACTAGGTCCAGATTCCCATACCAAAATTCTCAATATTAAGCACAGAGTAAGTTTTCTAGTCAATACCCAAAAACAACAAACAACAAAGAGAAGGAAAACTTTGGAATTGAAAGAATAATATAATGAACTCAAGAAACTAAGGAAACCTAACTCTAAGGAACTTTTCAATGGTCTAATGACAAGAAAATTAAAATCACATAAAAGCACATAATATTGTAGTTACTTCAAATAATTTTCTGAAAATTTTTTTCTTGGACACAAAAGCAAGAAAATAAAATTTGAATAATGTACTACAAGAGTTTTATGGAAACTATGGACTCAACATGACTTGACAACATGGAACAGATTTAGAAAATCAAAATAAATAAATAAACTAAAGTAAATTAACCAAATAAAATGAAACAAGACTCAAGCAAAAAGAAAAAATACAAAGGGTTTCACAAAATAGAACAACTAAAGAACATATGGATGGTTCAAGAAAGAACAAATGATTTTACCCGAATAAAATGAACAAAAAAAAACAATACAATTGGTGAAATAAAACCAAAACATGTTCAAGACACTTTAAATACAATGAGCATAACACAAAAAAGAAGAAAGGAAGTATAAGAAAAAGAAACACTTAGCTCACAAAACCATGGCTTTATATACCAAATGATGGATGCCTTTTTCTCCTTGCATTGTTTTGATTTGAAATTTTGTATGGAGTTGCGAAAGCTACTAGAAATTAATGAAGACTAAATTAGATTTAAAGGGGATAAAATGAGTTTGGAAGAGTCAGAGGTGAGGCCAACTCACTAGGAATGAGTCTAAGGAAGGCTACACAAGAGACTACCTAATACAATCCAAGTAGCCAAGAAGATGATCAAGGACTCAAGAGACAATTCACACTGTGAGCAGTCATCTCAGCAATCAAGTCAAGGCCCCTCCAAATATTAGACGGACGTTCCTAGAAAAAGAACTTGGCATAGACCAGAACATAAACTAATTTTTCTTCTAGTATTCTTAAAAATTGTAAATAATTTGGGCTCACTTTTGGGGTCCAAATAGAAAAATAGGCTAGAGTATGTTCACATAGCATAAAAGGGAGTGTACTTAGCAAAATGGGCTTTTACCAAGCCCAATTTTTCAAGACAATGCACCTAGAATTAGGGTTTTTAACCTACCTTCTAGAAGTTTGCCTAAAGGTGCAGTTTTGACCATGATCAACACCCTAGGTAGCCCCTCTCCCTTGCCATTTCTACCTTTCACCCATCTTGCCCACCAAGGCACCCCTTACTATAAATAGGGTGTCTTGCCTCATATATTTTCAACTTGATTTTGAATAGTAAAGAAACTCTGCAGGAGTGATTTTGTGAGACTTGTGAGCTTTCATGTTGGGTCTTATCTTGGGTGGGTAATATCTCAAGTGGAGGCTCAAGTTATTTAGGTCTTATCTTGGGTGGGTAATATCTCAAGTGGCGACTCTTGCATCACTCATCTTGGAGTCCCTCTACTCCAAGTGGCGTGACTTCCTTTGTTCCCATAAGATTTCTTCACCCCTTCCTCTTTTATCTTTTATTTATGCCTCCTTCCATTCCATACATGTATTCTTCTAATCTTTAATTTTTTTCTTTTCTTTGTTCTTCTTCTTTACTTATTCCTTGTCTTAATTTTCGCTGCATCATTTATCACCTTATAATTGTCTTTTCTCTTTGTCCTTCTGGAGTGAACCTTCACACTTACTTAACCACTTGGTTAAATTCGTGTCCAGTGATAATCTTCTCAGGGTTCTCACTATAATTGCTAAATCAAAAATATTAAACAAAGAGCAACAAATAAAATGTCCAATCTTAAAGAGAGAGCTCAAGAACAAGTGTTTATGGCTAAAAATGCGCATCATAATTCTTCTCATTTAAGCTTGATTTTACATGAGCTTAGCACATTTTTTATAGTGCTATGGTCATCCCAAAAGAGAGCCAAAATTTAAAAATTCAAATTAAAAAAAAAACTAGATTTAAAATAGCAAATGATAGTGTGTCATGTGTCTAGTCACACCTCCCTTGTTTTTCTCCTATGCTTTCCTTGCACCATATTTGTGGTTCAGCCCCCTTGGTGCACCCTCCTTTCTCTAAGACCGTCTTAGGGTTTCATTTGTGCCAGTGGAAACCCAATTGAAATCCTAGGTAGCTTTAGAACTTTAACCCTAAGACTAATTTATCCTAAGTAAAAAAAAAACAAGACCAAAAATCCTACTCTACTTGGTCTAACTACATGGACCAATTTATTTACCAATTACAAACTCAAATAAATCTTATTCTACTCTACACATTTATTCAAACTAAAGCTTGGCCTAAAACTAATCATAGTTTAAACCTATTGAGTTCAACTGAGTTCCACTCTTCATGTAGTGTGTTGTCTAATGCTCTAGTTGTTCTTCTCTGGAATGGAGATCATCTTGGATGTATTTTGTGCATGCTTTCTTCCTAGAGTTGTCCTCTTTATTAGACCTATAAAAGATAGATAAAAACTCAATAAACCTTAGGTCTTCAGTCTTCTTATATTTTGGATAGTATAGTTCGATGGGTTTCCATCATATGAGAATGAAACATACTTGCATATATAAATCAAAACAATCGAGATGAGTTATGTTTTCTCTCAATCCCAACAAATGGGATTTAGCTACTCATTATGGAAAGTAAAATACAATGAAGTCCTAACCAATTTACAAGGCTGACCATTTTGAATATTTGAATTAGTTTCGCTCTCTTTTTCTACTTCATTCCCCCTTTAAAACTAAATTTGAGCTTTTATTTATACTTGTTGAGTCATCTAGTCTTGTTCCATTGATTCATCTTAGTGCCAGGCTAATTCGCTTAGCAAATTGGGCTTCTTTCATCTGAAGGAAGCTCTTGCATTTAAGCTTCTTGTGGTTGCGCTTAACAGATGATCTTTCTTAGCCTCGGGGTTTCTATTTTGCTCGACTCTTCATTGGTTCGCTCAACATATTCTGAACCTTTATTGTAGTCCTTTCTGATACATATTTGTTCTGATTCATGGCGCTTAACGCTTTGAGGTGTTCTTTTTGGGCATTCTCTTCCTTTGAATCCTCTTAATGCATGGAACCAGTGCTCAACGAATCTTTTTTATTTTAGCACAAATGTTCTTTGACTTCTGTTTTCTACACAACAAAAATGAGCATACTTCTCATAAAGTCACAAAGTTCAAATTACATTACAATTCTAAGTGGGTGGTTTACTAAGAATTCTTCTTAAAAATGTTGTTGAAGAGGGTAAAAACAATGCAGTAACAATTGTATTAATGAATTAAAGAAAATCCAAAACAATATGATTAAGATGAAAAAAGGAAAGAAGCACACATAATTTTACACGAGTTCGATTCCATAAAAACTACATTCAATCTAATACAGACAACCTAAGCTCAATTGTTCCACTAATATCTTGAATTATTTAATTACAAGAAGTTCTATTTAACTAAAATAATAACAACTTACCATCCTTATTGAAACATCCTTCAAAAAGAAACACAAGGTCTTGAAAATACTCAAATATTTACAACTACATCATTAGTGTACAACAATACAATGAAGTAAATGAAAGAAAAGGTATGACCTAAAGTTATATATATTCCAAAGGATTACAACATATATAAAACTTATAGTATGATAAAATCCTTGAATGATTTTTTAAAAATGTTTTCAATTCTTTGTAATGTAATTTGTTCAATAACTCTCTTAAGGTCTGTTCGTTTCTAGGCGGAGAATGGTGAAGAAAATTAAAGTGCAGGGAAAGTTGGAAAAACGAAAAAAAAATGTATGAAAACGTGAAAAACGATGCAATTTTTTCGTTTAAAACTTTCTCTTCCTTTGTGAAAAGATTTGCAGGGAAAGTGGATTTATATGGATTTTGTTTTAAAAAATTAATAAACTACATACTGATTATATATATATATGTAAATTATATTTTAATAAATATTACATTTATAATTTCTTTATTAATTATTAAAATTAATTTGTATATTATAATAAAATAAATAATAAAATAAAATATTAATTTTAATTATTAATACGTATTTTTATTAATTTTTTTTAATTTATTTTAATTCTAATATATATTCTAAATTCTTTTATATTAAATTATTTTATAATTTTTAAAAAAAATTATTATTTATCAAATTTATAAACTTATATTTTATACATTTAAAAAATCTTTCACAATATCACATCAATCACAAACTTCAATAAACTTTCTTCATAAATCTACTCTAACATACTCCAATCCAAACAACTTCTCATTTCAAATCTACTCCCTCAAATCTCCTCCCCAATCCAAACACACCCTTCAGAAGGTTTCAAAATTTCATTTTGAAGACTATAAAAAAACATATATGTTTAACGTATGAAAGAATTCTCATTTTTAAAGAAATTTGAGAGTTAATGTTGCAAATAATTATCACTAATTATAATTAATCATTATACTTTTTTACGTAACTTAGAAATTAGTTTGAATTACTATAATAGATTATTTTTAAACATAATCCATTATTTGTGAATGTAAGGTTTTTGAGGTTTCTTAACATAATCAATTATTGTTTGATAAATTTTTCGTTCAAATTAAAATCTATAAAAAAAATTAAAAACATAAATATAGGATAATTAAAAAAATTCTAAATTCATCTTTGATTCTAACAATTATTAATGAATATTAATTTTTATTACCGTTTTTATGTTGGTATATTGTTAAAATAGTTAGTTATTATTATTACTTATAATTATACTTCAAATATTTGTAATGATACTAAAAAATTAAATTAAATATTAATGTTTATTAATTATATCTTTAATATTTTAAATACTGATATTCATTTTATAATAACATGAATTAAAATAACTATAAATTATTGTTATTAGTCTTAATTATATTTTATATCATATTTTAATATTACTCATAAATTTAAAATATTTTATAACATTAAAAATAATTTCTAATATTAAAATTCATATTTGTGTTTTTTTTTATTTTTTAAAAATATTTGAAATATAATGC
The DNA here is from genome assembly GCF_051622355.1 of Phaseolus vulgaris. Lineage (NCBI taxonomy): Eukaryota > Viridiplantae > Streptophyta > Magnoliopsida > Fabales > Fabaceae > Phaseolus > Phaseolus vulgaris. The sequence goes on along the minus strand of NC_143505.1, from coordinate 28,071,473 downwards.
TAATAGTATTTATATATTATATTTTATATCATATTTTAATATTACTCGTAAATTTAAAATATTTTATAACATTAAAAATAATTTATAATATTAAAATTCATTTTTGTGTTTTTTTAATTTTAAAAAAATATATGAAATATAATTCTAATAGTATTTATATATTACTATACAGAAAACTTTGTACTCTTAAAATTCAATCATTAAGGATAAGTTTGTTTATGTGGATTTATCATTCACAAGCAAATATATGAGAGAATATAAGTTATTTGGAACTAAAGTTTTGTTGGAAAGATGAGAGAATATAAGTGTGAATAGTAAATATACTCTCCCTTTAAAATGAAGAGAAACAAAGGGAAACCTACGTCAACATGAAGTTTGTTCCTACCGATTGACTCGCTCCGCCGGTTGACTCTAACGGCAGCCTTTGTCCCTTCTATCTCCGCCTGAGAATGGTGCATCATTTACGGCCGTTTGCACTCTGACGCTCAAGTCAGTATAAGGGCAAAGAAACACCAAAAGTTTATATTAGCTTCAGTCTTAGAAACTGTGCACCTTGCTAGGGTTCTTGGCACCCTTTATATAGGTTGAAACTAGGGTTTACCTTTGTGTTGTTACCTTTATCTAGGGTTCCTTAGGGAACGTCCTTGCGCCGCTATTTACATAATCTTAGCGTATCTGGCACATGAACTTCCCTTAACTGGAGTGCAACGAATAACAGAGTGGTCACTTGGGTACCAACTTGTGCACCTAATCTCTAGCGTCATCTGCTTTGTGGGTGCCCTAAGCATTCACGTGCCATGCATGCAGCTTTCCGTGGAAATCCTAACCCTAATGGGTCTTAGCGCCTTCTAGGATTATTCTCTCGTGTCGCGTCTGCATGTGCTATACACACCACGTGCATGGATCCTTCGTGACTTAGGCTTCCCACATATCTCATGTCTTAACTGTTAACTTAGCATAACTGATGGAAGAGGGCCAAGCACAACTTTACAAGAAAGACAAAAGCCAAGACATGAGCATCCAAAGCCAAACCAAGAGCGTCTAGGGCTAAGGGAGGAGCGTCTAGGCCAAAGGGGAGGAGCGTCTAGCTCAAGGTGGAGAGCGTCTAGGCCAATGAAAGGAGCGTCTAGGACCAAATTGCTAAGCCCATGGCCAAGCGAATCCATGCAGTTTTGTTTATGCTACATGAAGGCCCATTAGGGGTAGCTTAGTATTAGTTGTGGTGCAAATAGCATAAACTTGATTCCATGAGACTTGACCTAGATTTGCTAAAGATTTGGTCACTTTCTAGAAGGATTCTCCACATGGCCATGTGCTCCATGTGATGTAAATTTGCATTTCATTTTGATTAGCATTAGGGTTGCATTATGGTCCTCTTTAGCCTATAAAAAGAGGAGCCTACACCTTGTATTTTCAAGTTTATTGTGAGTAAAGTTATGCTGCCATTTTGTGCCAAGCTTTGCTTCTCCCTAGAATTCTAGGCTCTAAACTTCACATCCTTCACCTTTCCTTGGGCTGGCCGAACCTCCCAATGTTCATACACATCATGCACCTTCAAGATCAACATCACTCTTAGGAGGTTCTTGCACACACACATCCATTGCTTCCGCACCCTCTTTTACATGATTCAAGAAGACCTTCATGAAATTTGCCATCATTAACTCTAGGACCCACCTTACGTAGCCCACTACATCGTTCAGTCCGCCAATGTCCGATGTCGATCTCCAACATCGGGGTCTATGATACCAATGTCCGAAAACTAACCAATCCCCTAGTAGGTGCGTCTGGGGCCCACCTTACGTGGCGCCCTTCCATTACCAAGCACCGGTGTGCAATGTCTGAGGTCAGTCACTAGGTCAATGACCGAGGACTGGTTGGGACAAAGTTATTTATGAATTAAATTTTATTAAATAAATTTAAGTAACACAAATATTTTAATAAAATGAAATAATAATAATTAATAAAAAAATTATTAAATATATATATATATATATTTATAATAAACAAATTATATAATAATTATTATTATAAATATAATAATAGTATTTTGTTCTCATCGGTTGACCTCGGGTAGATTGGATGGGCAAGCTCCGCTTCTAGTCTGTCTCCTCCTGCTGCATTGGAACAACGCTCCGCTCAGACATAGGGGGCTCTACCTGTTGATCATACAAAATAATAATCAGTTTCAGTCTTTAGTACTCAGAAACAGCGTACCTTTTACGAAAATCTCAAGCCCCTTTTATAGTTATCCCTTTAACAGCTTTCGCCCACAAGAATACAATCTCAACTAAAAGCATAATAGAAAAATATTCTTCCTAGGGGCACCTTTACTCACGGTGCTAACAACAGAAGAGAATCTCGTGCACCTTTATTCACGGGCGAGTGCTTGCTACTGAACTTATATATATATATATATATACTCAAATAACGAATTTATGCATGTATTATTTGACTAACAACTTAATATATATTGACGCATATATTTAACTAACAACTGTATATTAGCATCTGACCAAACTCATTATTTTCTTCACTTTAATTATTTTTCCACCGGGCCTACCAATGAAACTGGGTTGAGCCCATGACCCACTTTTGGGCCCAAAGCCGAGCTGACCACAGCCAAATGCTTGGACCGAGGTCTCGAGCATTCCTATCCAGTACACAAGCCCCCTAGGCTCGAGTCGAGCTTGACTAGGCGAAGAGGCTTTCTAGCGTTTTGGCTCCTGACACAACGTTTTCCCAACAGGTAGGTGAGGCGCAGTGAACGAAGCGTTTCTGAGGGGACGTCTGATGGATTTCCTATGAGATCTTCTTGGATGTTTGTGGAAGATGGTGCGGAAGCTTAATGGAAGAGATGAACAAGGTCCTCCTAAGAGGTGTGGTGACCTTGAAGGTGCATGAAGAGTGTGGAAATGGGGAGGTTCAACCAACCCCTTTGAAGGTGGTGAAATGAAGATTAAAACCTAGAAGCTAGGCAAGGAGTAATGTATGGCACTAAATTGGCAGCATAACAATATTCTATTCAATCTTCAAAATACAAGGTGTAGGATCCTCCTTTTATAGCCTAAGGAGGACCATAATGCAACCCTAATGCTAATCAAAATGAAATGCAAATTTACATCACATGGAGCACATGGCCATGTGGAGAGAATCCTTCTAGAAAGTGACCAAATCTTTAGCAAATCTAGGTCAAGTCTCATGGAATCAAGTTTATGCTATTTACACCACAACTAATACTAAGCTATCCTTAATGGGCCTTCATGTAGCATATACAAGTTGCTTCTTCTCCCATCCATAGCTTGGCCCAAGTCTCACATCCGTAGCTTGGTCATGGACCTAGTAATAGGTCCTAGACGGTCTACCCTTCCTTGTAGACGCTCTCCCTTTAGACGCTCTCCACCTTGTGCTAGACGCTCTTCACTTTGGCCTAGACGCTCCTTCCTTTGGCCTAGACGCTTTTGGTTTGGCTTTGGATGCTCACGTCTTGGCTCTTGTATTTTTATATGAGGTTATGCTTGGCCCTCTTCCATCAACGTCTCATCACACTTGATCGAGAGTGTACACGTGGCGCAACATTGACGGTTAAGGAAACCTTACTGTTTCAAATTCCATCCTTCGCCTATACCAGGTATCCAACTTAACTTCATTAGCACAAACCATCCATTTTGGATTAACGTTACGAAACTCATTTCAACTTTCTATGCAGCTTTCACATTCTCGCTTCCTCTGGTGTTCTTGCTCATTGAAGTTATGTCGCGTTTTCTCCTTCACCGTATACATTTCTACTCGCCTCAACCAGGTAATTCATGTCTTCATTGAATATCAACTGGCTGATGATGTTGCATGGAATGTGTTTTTATTTTACCATTGATTTGTTCAATCTGCCTGGCTTGAAATGTATTTATACTCTGCTTGTGTTTGCTTGTTCTAGTTATTTTCGACAATGGATTACAGTGTCTTGTACCCCTGGGAAAAAAAGATCTTTTGAAAGAAACCTCTTACTACACCACCCATCAATGTCTTAAAGATTTAAGAGAGAATAGTTGTACGATGAGTAAGAGACATGAGAGTCATGTAAAATGATGGTGATGGTGAGAATGATGGTGATGCCTCCTACTTCTATGTTCCTCTTCACGGCCTAAGGCATTGGAAGAACCTCTTGATGAAGGTCTATCTGAATGATGCCCATCATGGATAGAGTGAGATGGCCTAGCTTGTTGCACCTCCATCTTTTGCAATTTCTCTTCCAAACGCCTAATGGTGTGTTGGGCTTCATGCAAGTCACCAAGGACCGAAACTTTGGAAGGAGAGTGCTTCTTGTAAGATGCACCACTTGAATAGCCAGCCATTTGCAAATGAAAACAGCAAACACACAAAAACAGCAAACAAGTTAAGAAACAAAGTTAGCTAAAAAAATAATTTGGTAACCAAACTGCCGAAGTGAATTTGGCTTGAAAAGAAGTCACTCTCAAAGAAATAATGTCCCTGCACCAATCTGATCTTGAGGTCTTGGAATCCTCAAATGAAAGATGTCAAAGCAATGCACACCAATCTCAAAGCCAACCACAACAAAACCAATGAAGCAATAAGGACAAACAAGAAAAGGTATAAGCAATAAAAGGCTATAACAAAAGGAATACTAGATGTATGACAAACTCAAAGAGTAATGAATAAAAGACAAGAAAGAAAATAATGTACTCAATGAAAAAGAAGGCACACAAAAGAGACCTAAAGAAAAGCACTAGATTAGATGAAGAAAACAAAAACAGAGCTACTGGAAAATATTTTTATGCAAACTGTGCTTGATGTTCACTGATTTAACTGGAACAATATAAAGCGAAATGGATTATGAAATTTTAACCACAGAAAGTTCAAGATCTTAACTCAACAATGGCACTGGAATTACTCAAAAACAGTAAGCCAATTAATTGAGATAAATTTTTCAAAATCGCTGCCAGATTACCGTATTTTTTTCGGCAGTATTGTACACTTTTTGTATTTTATTTATCATTTTTTTGTGTACTTTGAATTTTTGAGTACTTCTTTTTTATACTCTTTTCTAACACTTTTGAAGAACACAAATAAAGAATTTCAGAATTTTCCAGTAAGTAAATCAATTCCAATAAGGAAAAACAGTAAGCACGTTTTCAGAAAACAGAGGAATCCTAACAGGAATGAAAAACAGAATTAAGAACTAGCAAAGACATAATGGAAAATGATGTATAGGAACTTGTATAGGTCTAAAATACAAGTATGAACTCAATTCTAAAACAGAAAATGCACAAAGGATCAAGATACAAATGCAGAAAACTGTATTACACCAAAGCAAGAAACAAAAAATGCAATAAAAGTACTACAAGAAGTGATGACATTCTTGGAAAAACATGACTATGACAAAACTTGTATGGATTCAAAAAGGAAAAAACACAAACACTTGATAGGCATAATTAAGAAAATAGCAATAAAACTCAAAATAAGCCTAAAAAACAGAAAGATAAACACAAGAATATAGAGCTCTTGAATTAAAGTGCAACACAACTCAAAATTAAACAAGAACACACCTAAACTCTAGATACCACATGATATGATTCCAATAGCACAATATGAATGATTCTTGACATTCTTAGGAATCAACTTGAGTTGGAGATAGCTTAGGCACTTTTAATAGAATTGGATCAAGGTTCTATAATCAAGAACTCACCAAAACTTGCACCAAACACCAAACTCACATGGAAGACCCATTTCTTGCCAATTGAACGATTAAAAGATGTAAAAATGCAAATGAACCGATTAAAATGCATAACAAATGAAATGAACCGATTAAAATGCTTCAAAACTGAAATGCACCGAACAAATCCAAGGAGAAAGAAGATGAACCGATTGAAACATGAAAATAAGCAAGAACACCGAATAGAAAGCAAGAAAGGAACCTAAGACATGTTTAGGAATTCAAATAAGCACGGAAATGGAATGAGAAGATGGAGAAGAAAGAGGACTTATGTGGTTGTAGTTCTTGGTTGATGAACACGCCACTTGAAGTGTGAATGCTCCAAGATAAGTGTGCAATGCCGCCACTTGAGAGAACCAAGGCACTCAAGATGAGACTAGGAAGAGGAGAAGACAAGTTCTCACTACACTCAATCACCAATTTGGGAGAGTTTTGATACTACAAATTCCAAATCTGCGTTATGAAGGACCTAAGCCCTCCTTTTATAGGAGCAAGGGCTGGTCATGAAGCTTACAAAGCTTGTACCACAAGCTACCCAAAAGTCTCCTAAGCTAACGCCTATAGTGACTTATGAAGAGTCACCTTCTAGAAAATTCTAAACTAAAGCCTAAAGATGCTTTACAAAAGAGGTATCTATGGTTTTCCTCTAAGCACCTTCCTAAACACTATTCTATATTATTTACAATTTTATACAAAAGAAACTATAAAGAGAGATATTTAAATGAAGCCTATTCTTGAAAGCTTGTAGACTTCTTTGGCTTTAGGCTTGATCCTCTCTTTATTTTATGTCTTCTTTTAATTTTGAGAAAACTAGAAGGAAGAACTTCAAATGTGTAGGTGAATGACCTCTTCCTTCAATAATAAAAGCCTCCTTTATTTGATTCTCATCACCCGAGCTTCGACGTCCCCACCCATGGTGAACACACCTTCCTGCCTACCGACAACAAGGACAGGCTCATGGCCCACGATGAAGACCAGCTATATCGTGATGCCATGAAGCAAATCGGGCAGGCCTTTGCCATGGGATGCTTGGCCATTTCGAAGACAAGAGCCCGGAAGGTGGCAAAAGATCAGAAAGTCCAGCAGAATTTGTTGCTCTGCAAAAAGATGGAACACCTTTAGTTTGAGCTCCAACATTCAAAGGGACTACTTCAAGAAGTCGAATGGCTTCAAGCTGAGAAGTATAAGGAGGTAGCAGACCGAGCTCAAGAGGCAGATAGATTGGCTGAAGAAAGAAACACGTTGTTGGCTGAGGTTGACAAGTTAAAAAGAGAATTGACCGTCAAGGACAAAACCTTTGCACAAACCACAGATTCCTTTAAGAAAGATGTTGCACAATCCTACCTTGTAGGATTCGAGGCAGCAGTTGAACAAGCAACGACAATTCATCCCTCTTTGGACTTCACCGAACTCAGCCCATGAAAAACCATTGTTGATGGCCAACTAAGGGATGATTAGCTTGAACGAGTAATGGTCTGTAATATATCATAATTTGCTCACCCTTTGAACAATTTGAATATTTTTTGACTTTATGTTAATAGCATCTTGCTTTTCTCATTTTCAAATGCATGCCTCGCTACTTAACTTATCATATAGAAAACTTCGACTTGCTTAAGTATAACATGAATTAACCATCTTTACCTCTTGAACATGAAGTAAAAAAGGTAGCAAGAATCCAACTTAGGTGAATCTAAGCATGAAAAACCGTGGAGTTCCCACTTAACAAAGAACAAACCTTTTTATGAACTATACACCCATAGTTAAGACAAGCATATTCTCAAACTCAATTTGCATAGGTGTATTCCACAAACTTGATGTTGCTAAGATTTGCTTCGCAAAACGCCTACTCGGATAGTCGCACCCTTCCGAGCTTGGTCGTCTTATCCTGCGTCAAGAATGGTTCATTCATCTCTCAAGGTGCCTAAACTTGGATATTCACTCATACTCCAAGCTAACCCCTAACTACCAAAGGTATAAGCGAATGATTTTGTTACGCATCATTCATCCATTTCACAGAGCGTCTGAACTCGAGTGATTGTTCGCGCACCAAGTTAGCCCGACTTACTATGCACTTAAACAGTACTTATTTGTAGAGCGCCTAGACTCGGTTGATCGTTCTTACATCAAGTTAGGTCGTCTTACCTTGCCTCGAGTCAAAAAACTTAGTCATAACAAATCAAACTGCAAAGCTCCTGTACTCAGGAGATCGTACTAACACCAAGCTAGGTCGTCTTACCTGATACTAGATAACCAATTTATACACAGGGCACCCATACTCGAGTAATCTTAATGACACCGAGCTGGGTCGTCTTACCTACCCCTAGATAATCAATCTACGTCTAAAACACCTATACTCGCATGGTTATACTGACACCGACCTAGGAAGCTTTATCACAAATCACAAATTAAGAAATCAAGGAAAGCAATCAAACAATGTAAAAGAAACTGTTTGCATAATTTCAATCGGTTGAAACTTCGTTTTAATCAGTTGTTTATGGCAGCAGCAAAAGCAGTGAGAGAGATTACTCAGCCAATTTTATATTGGTTCACTCAACCTTGTCTACATCCAATTCCCATAACAACCACTGGGTTCCACTAGTAACCAATCACATATTACAATTCACACAACCACAAAGAAGTGATTTTGAAACCACAAGAACCACTCACCCTTTTTGTTATACACACCCTTAGTTAGAACACCCTCTGACTTTATAGGATTTCCACACACTTTACAAGTTTATAAAAGGACAAATACAAGAATCATGAAAGGAATAGATTACACCTGAGTTTACAAGAATCATAAAGCTCCTATGATCAGACCTTGAACTAGTGCACAACTATTCAACAATCTTGAAAACTTTTTAAAAAACTTCTTTCAAAATCAATCTCAATCTCACTGTATTTGATATCTAACTTGTGTATTTTGTTTTAAAAGAAAATCCATATTTATAGCTCTCAAAACTAGACGTTCTAGGCAGCATTTATGAGCCAAAGCAGTTTTGATTCACTTGCAAAACAAATTAACAAGTTTTTAAAAAGTTGTTATGAAATGTGGCAATCAACCGGTTGAAAAGTCGTTTTAACCGGTTGAATTGGTTAGGTAGTTATTTAACCAAGTCAAAAATAGTTTTAAAACCTTTAAACAAGCCAAGTGACAAACAACCGATTATTTCGAGGTTTCAACCAGTTGTTTTTCTCTTTGCTTAGAAAACACTTTTCTCTTTTAAAACAGATTGAGCAAGCTTGTGCAAGGGACTAGGAATTATTTTTACAAGGATTCTAAACAACCTAGACTAAGCCCAAACCAAAAGCAGCACAACTTCAATCTTCACCATAGATTTGAATCATCAAAGCTCCCATGCTCTACAAGCCACGTACCACATTCAAGGAATAGCTCCCCCCTCCAAGGTTTCTAACCTGTACGCTCCATTCCCGAGCACCTCAACTACTTCGGAGACAACTTGTTTTCTAACTGGTAAGGATGGCCTTTCGGTGGTTAAGAAACCAAGGAAATTCTTAGCTTCCACCCCAAATACGCACTTATCTGGATTAAGCTTGAAATTGTACTTTGTTATTGTTCTAAATAGCTCTTCTAGGTCAGCGATATGATGGTCCTTCTTTTCTCATGTGACGACCATGTCATCAGCATACATCTGTACGTTTCGCCCAAGCATTGGGGTGAGAATTCGATCCATCAGCCTTTAATAAGTAGCGCTAGCGTTTTTAAGGTCAAAGGGCATGACCTTGTAGCAGTAGCTGGCGAACTCGGCCATAAAGGTTGTCTTGCTTTCATCCTTCGGGTGCATACGAATCTGGTTATACCCCGAGAATGCATCTAGAAAGCTTAACAACTGATAAGTGCCTAATTTTAGTAATATTTCATATGAAAATATAGGCAATTATGAGGATTTCTTGCTAATTTACATATAAAATAATCCTTAATTTATGAATTTATACCTTTTTTATATTTTTTTATGAGTTTTATTTGAATAAGAGCATTTTATTCCCAAATTTGGTGTTAATTGCAGATTTCTAGGGAGGATTGAAGATTTGGAGCAAAGGAGAATAATTTGAGCTAAAAAGAAAAAGATACAAGGTCCTAGAATGGAAAAAAGATGCAAAGAAAGATTGGGCCTTTTTTATGTTTTATCACTTAGCCCATTAGCGCGACACAAGAAGGAACCTAACCCTAGAAAATTAGCATAAATAGGGGGCTAGAGGTTCAACTCTAGTGTGCCAGATTGAGAGGAAAACACCATAGAGTGAATTGTAACCCAATTGGGAGAATGGAAGGTGCTAGAAGTATGCGTGGCTAATTCTAACCTTTGGGATTGGGAGTAATCTGCTCGAACTCTTATGTATTGAGGTGATATCTTATATATTAATATTCGGTTCTTGATTGATTATTGGTATTGTTGTTTTACTTTTGACTTTCCGTGACAAATTGAGAATCCTAAATCTGACCGGGAGGTAGTTTTAGGGTTTGGACCTAAACAACAATACTTAACATATTTGAGTGCTAGGAATAAACTTGAAATGTTAATTGCTATTAAACGTCTGAGCTTCGTTCTAAGTTGTTCTTATAATTATGCGAGGGATCGATAGTTAGGGGACATTCTTAAGGATTTTATATGCGAGTAATCGATATAAATGATTTTTATACGGGCATCAATTTCAATCAAAGAACTTAATATTGACATGCTAATCAAAATACATGAGTGTGAGAAAGATGAAACCTAATCCCTATTTTTCCAATTGAAGCAACTAATTCTTTGTTTGTTTTCTTATTGATCAGTGCCAACATAACACAATTAATTCAAAACTCTCTTTTTATTGTTCTGTTTTTATATTTAGCGATTTTTGTACTCGATAATACACTGTTCCTTGTGGGATCGATATTCGTCCTTAGGAACAATTATTACTTCTGACAAACGCGGTGCACTTGTCGTGGAAAGTCATAAGTTTTTGGCGCCGTTGCCGGGTAACAGGTTGAGTCGTTGGGTATATTTTCCTAAATATGGTAAATATTTTAATTGTTTTGATTTTTTTATTTTATTTTATTAGAAATTAGATTTGATTTGATTTTATTATAGATTTGCTGTTTTAAAAAAAGAAAGTTGTTGTTTTTATTTTCTTTTCTTTTCTTTACGTTATTGATTTTAGTTTACTTTTATTTTTATTTTATTTTGAGTTTTCTTTTCTTTACGTTACTGATTTTAGTTTACTTTTATTTTTATTTTATTTTGAGTTTGAGTTTGTTTAGTTTTATTATATTTTATTTTAGTTTTTTTTATTAGTTTACCTAATTTTATTTAGGTTTACGTAATTGTTATTTCTTTGTTTTAATTAATTATTTTTTATTACTAGTTTTAGTTTTTATTCCTACCTAAGCTAGTTCGTTAGAATATTAGTTAGTTGTTTACAATTATAGTTTTCAGTTTTATTCTTTTTTAGCTTTATTTTATTTTATTCCTAGTATTTTTTATTTTTTTAAGTACTTCATTTCTTGTTTTTAGTGTTTTTTTTATTCTGTTTTTAGTTTTTATTTTATCTATATTTTTTATTTTTTTTAATATTTTTGTTATTTTTCTCTTAATGTCATTTTAGTGTTTTATTTTTGTTTTTGTTTTATTTTTATTTTATTTTGCATATTTGTTTTTATTTTTATCTTCAAATTACTTGAGGCATTGTCCACTAAGAAGTGTATGCTCAGCAGGGGGTACGAGTCTACGAATGACCATGCGAAAGCACCCATGTTCTCCGATATCACATGAGCTCTTCGAGCTCTTTTCCCAACAAGGTGTCGAGCTTAAAGCTCTTCCATTTTATCTCCCTTTCCTAAACCTCTCCAGCAAGTTCAGACCGCCTCTCATTGACAACTTCTACCTCCGCAATCCATTTTGGCTTTCCTGCCTGAACAGTGATTGCATAAGTTCCTCTCCTATTCTTAAGGTTACTCTCATAGCACTTTCGCGTTGTCTTCTAGTCGGACATAATAGTAATCACTCCACCCTCAGTAGAGGGCACTTCATCTTCATATGGGTTGTTGAGGCCACCGCACCCAATCTGTTCAGGGAAGGTCGCCCCAAAAGCAAATTGTAAGCGGAGGACACGTTAACAACGAGGTACCTAATGGTGATCGTCCTGGTCGTGGTGTCGTCATATAAGGTTGTCCCTATCTCAACGTACCCTCGCACTTCTACCTGGTCTCCAACAAAGTTGACCAAGAACCCATCGTATGGCCTCAGCTGGTCAGGGGACAACTGCATACTATTGAATGTTCCCTACAACATCTCATCAGTCGAGCTCCCTTGATCAATAAAGACTTTGTGCACCTTCCTTCCTACGGTGACAACAGATATCACCACCGGCGGAACAATGTCTTCCAGGTCGGAGCTCGCGAAGCAGAGAGTGGGCTATAGAGGATGATCAGGTCTCCTCGCCTCCAGAGACATCACTGCTCGAGTTTCCTCCTTCTGAAAATCCTCCCGAGATGGAGTTCAGCTCTCCATGGATTGGTATCTCATGTGCTTGGTCCCTAAGAGCGACCTCTTCATTTGGTTCTCCCTGGTTAGCCTCAAGATACTCCTTCAGGAACCCTCCTTCACCAAGCTAGCCAGTTGGTGGCCCAAAGCTATGCATCGCTCGACATTATGCTCAAATTCCTTGTGGAACTCACATCAGACATCTCTCTGTGATCGCAGATTCTGATCTGTCTTCTGGGGAACTTTAGCTTGTTTGCTACCCCTGCATACTCAACAATTCTTTGTAGGATACTCGGAACTTGGGATGAGTATTTGACTCCTCCCTGCCCTTTGTCTTGGGCCCGAGAATATAATCTCAACTGAAAGCATAACAGAAAAATATTTTGCCTGGGGGCACCTTTACTCACGATGCTAACAACAGAAGAGAATCTCGTGCACTTTTATTCACGGGTACTTTCTACTAAGTTAATATCTCTATATACTCAAATAACGGATTTATGCATGTATTTATTTTACTAACAACTTTGCATCTATCAACATATATACTTGACGAACAACTTAATATATATTGACGCATATATTTAACTAACAACTTTATATTAGCATCTGACCAAACTCATTATTTTCTCTACTTTAATTATTTTCCACCGAGCCTACAAATGAAACTGGGTTGAGCCCATGACCCGCTTTTGGACTCAAACCTGAGCTGACCACAGCCAAATGCTTGGACCAAGGTCCAGAGCATTCCTATCCAATACATATTTATATTTACATTTAATACAAGAGTTTTCTAATTACAATATTTAAATTATTTATTTCTATATAAAAATTGATAATTTTTACATATATTCAAAATTTTACATGTAAATTATTTTTTCGTCAAATAACTCATTTTTTTTCATAAATTAATTATTAGACTATATCGGATTATACTACTAATAATTTTTATTCATTTATATTTACAAAAATATACGTAATAAGGTAAATTTGTAATATTACATTCATCACAAATAAAAAATAAATATTTGTCACATTCATCACATCACTAACAAACTTCAATAAATTTTCCTCACAAATTCTATAGTTGTCAGGAGTGCTCGAGACCTCGGTCCAAGCGTTTAGGTATGGTCAGGTCGGTTTTTGGGCAAATATGGGTCCAAAGGGTGGGCCATGAACTTAGCCCATAGACAACTCGAAAAAGATAGTTAAAATAGAAGGAATATTTTGATTGTTTATAATACATCCGCTAAATAAATACCAATAAAAGTGGTTGGGAACAAAGTAGTTAGCACCCGAGAATAAAGGTGCAGGTGAACAAAATGTTTTATTGTTGTTAACAGAATGCTCTCACTGACTTGATTGTCGGAGTGTGATCAACAGGTATAGACTCCTTTGTTCTAGTGAAGTGGCATCTTGAAGCAACAATTGGAGACAAGCAGAAAAGGAGCTTGCTTGCCCATTCAGTCCGTCCGAGGTCAACCGACAAAAACATTTAGCGCCCAACGTGGTGCCTGATAAAACTTGATCCCATTCACATTTGCGACTGAGACTTCCGACGTGATGAGCGACTGAGCCTTCTGACGTGATGAGAAACACCAGGCAAGGCCCGCTGGGATTTGAAGGAAGCGATGCCCCAGCCTTATAACAACTAATGGAGGCCAAGAGGCGAACAAATAATATTGAAGAGAGCAAGGCGAATCCAAAAATAAGCCAAGGCCGAGTAGGAGCAGCTACAAGCAGAAGCCTAAACTGAGCAAGATCTCCTTCAAGATCGTCTAATGGCAGAAATCGAGGCCTCCCGGATAACTCTGGAGGAACACGCGCAAACTAATGAGGAGTTGTGCAAAACCAATAAGGTATTGCAGGAGAGCCTGCAACGATGTGACCGACGTTCCACTAAGGAATGTTCTCCGAACTTGTCAACTAGAGATGACCCCAAGCCATTTTCGTAGCAAATCATAGATGAGCCCGTGCCACCTCATTATCTCACACCTAAAATTTCCCTCTTCTCTGGCGTAGAAGATCTTGAAAATGATCTCACGGCATTCAAGGCTATCATCTCTGGAGGATCGGATGCCATCCGATGTAAAATGGTCATGGGTACTTTTACAGGCACATCCCTATAATGGTTTAGTAGAATTCCAAATGGTCACATCACCTCTTTCCCTTAGTTCTCCAAGATGTTTAGAGAACTGATACAAACCAAGCCAACAAGGACATGACTAAGGATGCAAATTATCATTCACACTATGAGAAGTCATCTCCACTATCAAGTGAAGACCTCGCCAGAGGGAGAAATGGACAAAGACCAGCATCTAATGTTCTTTTTGCTTGTCTTCTTAAGAATTAAACAAGTTATAAATAAATTGGGCTCAATCTAGGGGTCCAAATAGCAAGATATGTTAGAGTGGGTTCATATAGCTTAAAATGGAGTGTTCTTAGTGAAATGGGCTTGTTCCAAGCCCACTTTTTCAAGATAAGGCATCTAGGTTTAGGAGAGATGACCTAACTTCTAGAACATTAAGCTTAGGGTGCGGTTTTGACTAAAGTCAATGCCTAAGGCCACCCTTTTTTAGTATTTTCCATCTTACCCTTGCTTCAAGTTTCCCAAGGCACCATATCCTATAAATAGGGTGTCATACTCCTTGTATTTTTCATGTTGAAATATATAGAAGAAGGAAAACTCTGCACAATTTGTGTAAGGATTGTTTTCTCTAACAATAGGTCTTATCTTGAGTGAGTTTGAGAGCTCTCAAGTGGAAACCCTCTACACTCATCTTGGAGGAAACCATACTCCAAGTGGCATGTCCCTTCTTAATTTCACACCCTAAACTTTCTTCTTCCATCCTTTTCCTTCATTTCCATTACGCCACTTTATTCTTGTGTTTTATACTTGTTACAATTCGGTTTTCCTTTGTGTTTTTGTGTTGTTCTTCCATTTAGCATTTGGCCATGCCCATCTTAATTGTTTCCTTTCATGTCTTTCAATTTCTGCAATGCATCATCACTAACACCTTATCTTGATTTTCCTCTTTGTCTTTGGAAGTGAACCTTCACACTTACTTAACCACTTGGTTAAGTTCGTGTCCAGTGGGGATCTTCCCTAGGTCTCACCATATACTTGTTAAAAATATCAATCATAAGTAAAGTGTCACCTCTAAAAATCGAACAATCTAAAATCAACTCATATCAAGAATAGTTCTCGGCTAATATTTCAGTGTCAAACAAAGGGAGGGGGAGGCACTAAAAGTATATCTGAATAGATTTTTGGCGGTCACGGTAAGGCTTCAAACATACGATGAAGAGGTGATGGTCACCGCCTTCGTACAAGGGATGACAGCAAGACCGTTCAGCAATTTGTTAATCAGGAATCCAACGGAGACATTCTCCGAGATACGTGAACGAGTTGTCGCCCACATCGAGGCGAAAGAGGTTGTACTCAGGAAGAATGGTAGCTCGCGCTCAATGCAACCTAGGCCCAAAGAGAGAGCAACCAAGATCAGTCCTCAAGGGTCAACAAAACCTCTGCTGAGAAGAGAACGGACCCAAGGTACGTCCCATATGTAGCCAAGAGAGGTGAGCCCAAGACGAAGGCCAGGTAAGGGACAACAACCAGGCCCAAATTTCTAGTATCCTATAAAGAGCTCTTGAGCACGCCAAGGGTAGCGGATAAGCTAAAGTTTTCCCATAAGACAGTGGATACAAGGAGACCTAATCATCCTCCAGAGCCCACTCTCTACTTCACGAGTTCGAATTTGGAAGACGTGTTACCTCACAAGGATGATCCGGTGGTGATATCCGTTGTTACCGCAAGGCGAAAGGTACACAGAGTTTTGGTTGACCAGGGATCAGCCGATGTGATATTCTGGGGAACGTTCACCAACTTGCAGCTATCCCCGGATCAGTTGAGGCCACACAACAGATGTTTGGTCGATTTCATGAGAGATAAGGCAGAAGTCTGAGGGTACATTGAGCTGAGGACGAACTTTTCTGATGAAATCACGACCAAAACAGTTATCATCAGGTACATCGTTGTTAACGTGTCTTATGCTTACAACTTACTTTTGGGGCGACCTTCCCTGCACAGGTTGGGTGCAGTAGCCTCAACCGCTCATATGAAGATGAAGTTTCCTTCTTATGAAGGAGGGGTGATCACCATAAAGGTCGATCAGAAGACTGTTAGGATTGATGGCTAGAACAAGAGGGGGGTGAATTGTTTATAAAAGATTTTCACAAATACTTTCCTTAGAATGAATCTTTAACAATCAATTCAGATAAGTAATTCAGAAAGCCAATCAAATAGTCAAACAGAAAATGATATCAGAAATTCAATTGGTTAAAAGCACGATTTAACCGGTTGTTTATGACAACGGAAATATCAAACAGTTATGGAGAGAAGTGATAGAGAGATTTACACACAAGGTCTATACTGGTTCACTCAATCCCAAAGCTACATCCAGTCCTCAGTTAAACCACTGAGTATTCCACTATGTAACCAATCACAGATTACAAACACACACACCACAAAGAGGTGACTTTGAATCCCACAAAGCCTACTCACCATCTTTGCACACAACAAACACCTCAAGGCATAATCACACTAACTTTACAGGATTTTACAAACAGTTTTACAGAGTGTAATATAAACAATTACAAGAAACTAAGCAAGGATAGAAAACACTTGGAATTACAGTACACCAGAAACCCTATTGATCAGTTCTTGAATCACAGCAAAGCCCAAAGACAATCTTGATAAACTTGGAAAAACACCCTTTCACAAACAGTTGATAATCTCTCAAATTGATCTCAAATTAGAGTGTAAAACTTTCTCTCTTTCGTATTTCAAACATTTGAAGGAAGGCTATATTTATAACCTTTGAAAAACTACCGTTTAAGGCAGATTTAAAAAACTGAAACAATTAAAACAAGTTTTCAAAAAGTTGTTAAGAAAACTTACATTTAATCGGTTGAAACTGTGATTTAACCGGTTGAATGGTTTCATCCGTTATACAACTGATTCAAAAAACAGTTTCAAAAACTCTTTTGCCTGCTAAGTGACAAACAACCTATTGTCTCGAAACTTTAATCGGTTGTTTTTCCCTTTGCATGGAAAAACAATTTAATCTTTAAAACAGATTTAAAACAATTTAATCTTTTGTTTGAGAATCAAGACTGATCTTACAAAGATTCTAAACCCCTTAACTAAACCCAAATCTAAAACACAACACAGCTTCAGGCTCCATGAGGATTTGAAACATCAAAGCTTCCCATCTTCAACAAAGACGACACGAAAATGTTATGAGAGTAGTTTGAAGAATCGAAGGGGAACTTACGTAATCACCATCCAAGCAGGAGAGTTAGGGTGGATTGCGGAGGCGGATGTCATTAATGAGAAACGACCTGGACCTACTGGAGAAGTTCAGGAGAGAGAAATAAATGGGAAGAAGTTCAAGCTCAACACCTCGTTGTGCAAGGAGTTAGAAGAGAAGATAGTCGATATGATATCGAAGAACATGAATGCTTTCGCATGGTCATCCGCAAACATGCCCGGGATAGACCCATATTTCCTATGCCATTGGCTTACCATTGATGAAAAGGTCAAACTCGTGGTTCACAAGCAAAGAATATTCAATGAAGATAAGCGCCTCATCATCCGAAAAGAGACTCAGAAGCTCTTGGATGTTGGCCACGAAAGGGAGATTCAATACCCTGAGCGGTTGGCAAATGTTGTGTTGGTACATAAGACCAACGGGAAGTGAACGATGTGTGTTGACTTCACTAATTTGAACAAGGCTTGTCCCAAGGATTCTTACCCACTTCAAAGCATAGACTTCTTGGTTGAAAACGTGTCGATTGTTAAGTTTCCTAGACGCGTTCTCGGGGTATAATCAAATTCGTATGCACTCAAAGGACGAGAGTAAAACAGCCTTTATGGCTGAGTTCGCCAGTTACTGCTACAAGGTCATGCGATTTGGCCTGAAAAATGTTGGCGCAACTTATCAAAGGCTGATGAGTCGGATCCTCACCCCAATGCTCGGGCGAAACGTTCAAGCATATGTAGACGACATGGTCGTCACATCGGAAAGGAAAGATCAACATATTGCAGACCTAGAAGAACTATTTGCAACAATAGTGAAGTACAATCTAAAGCTTAATCCACACAAGTGTGTGTTCAGGGTAGAAGAAGGAAAGTTTCTTGGCTTCCTATTGACTGAAAGGATAGAGGAAAACCCCGACAAGTGTGCGAAAACCATAGGGATGAGAAGCCCAGTCAATGTGAAGGAAGTACAATAGTTGATCGGGCGCATGGCCACCCTATCTCGTTTCTTGTCGGCCAGTGGAGATAAAGGGTACCCCTACTTCCAATGTCTTAAGAAGAACAACCGTTTTGCATGGACTAGTGAATGCAAAGAAGCTTTCAAGAAGTTGAAAGAGTACTTGGCCAGTCCCCCTATTCTTGGTAAGCTAGTCCCAGGAATCCCTATTTGTATTTATTTAGCGATTACAGATCGGGCAATTAGCTCGGTCATTTTGCAAGATCAGGATAGGATTCAGAAGCCAATCTATTTTTTAAGTAAGGTATTGCATGGACTAGAGACTCGATACCAAGCTATCGAGAAGGTTTCCCTGGTTGTGGTGTTCGCAGCTCGACGGCTTCGCCATTATTTACAGAGCTTCACCGTTATTGTCATGAACGACCTTCCCATACGTAAGGTCCTCCAAAATCCTGATATAGCAGGTCGAATGGTTCGTTGGGCGGTTGAGCTATTCGAGTTTGACATACAGTATGAACCACGAGGGTCAATCAAAGGCCAGATGTACGCAAACTTTATGGTGGAACTTTCATCCAAGGACTCTCAACCTGATCCTAATGAGTTCCAATGGGTCCTTTCGGTAGGTGGATCCTCCAACCAACAAGGGAGTGAAGCTAAGGTCATTTTAGAAGGACCCAACGAGCTCTTAATCGAGCAAGCCCTAAGGTTTGCGTTTAAAGCGAGCAATAATTAAGCTGAGTACGAAGCCTTGATAGCAAGGATGTTGCTAGCCAAAGAGTTGGGAGCTCGGAGCTTACTGGTAAAGAGTGACTCATTGCTCGTCACCAAGAAAATCATAGGCGAGTATCATGCCAAGGACCCGCAGCTAGCTTCATACCTGAGATACGTAAGGATCTTGAGAGCAGTTTTCTCTATGTTTGACCTTGTTCATGTTCCCAGAGATTAGAACTCCCAAGCAGACCTGTTGTCTAAGCTAGCTAGCTTAGGGAAGGAAGGTCGGTAGAGGTCAGTGATCCAGGAGACATTGAAGTCACCTAGGACCGCTGTAGAAGGGTTGTTCGAAGTCAACCACTTAAAGGTCTTAGGGATAAGCTTGTGCAAGGGGAGAAGGCATCGATCGATGATTCAAGAAACCTTGAAAGGCCCAAGAATAACCATCCATGAGTTATTTGAGGATGAATTTCTTAAAGTTTTGCAGGTCAATGCCATAGAGACTTGGATAACCCTCTACAAGCGTTACCTTGTTGATGGGTTACTTCCTGCCAAGCCTACGGAGGCCAAGATTGTTAAGGGGAATGCAAGGCGGTATACCCTGATAGAAACCTTTTTCGTCATGGTTATACTTACTCAATCCTCACATGTGTAAGTTGGAGTATTCGGGGAGGGGAGCTTCCTCTCGCCTTTTTCTCTTGAAAACCAAGCCTGAGTTGGTTTGCTCGTCCTGGTCAGATTGGACTCGAGCAACCTCTATAGGGGCCTTCCTTTTGGGTGCCAACGAATCTGCTCACGTTGGTAGCTTTTCTCATCTTTCTAACGCGCTCAGCCATCTCCGCTTTGCCAATGTTGGAAAACATCCTTTCTGCAAAGAATAAGACAAGTAAGTGGTTAATAACATAGGTATAGGTACCTTTACAAGGGAAGGAATTGAGGAGTACCGGTATAAGCCTTCAAGGTGCCGGGGAGATACTCTTTAGTCAGTAGATAAGAGGTGTCAAAGACAACCTTCACGCTTGTCAAAAATTCACATATACCCTAGTCTTTTAGAGATAAATCTTTCAAGCGCCAAACACTCTGGAATTTAGGCTCAGGGGTCCAATACATGAGAAATCCATCCAAAAGGGTCAGATCTCCTGTTGAAGCTCGGACTTTAACAAATTTACCTTTAAAAATTTTGTATGAAGGCTGAAAGAGGGTAAGCAAAGCTCTTCCAAGGCTCCCTAAGACGTAAATGGATTGTGTAATAAGAAACCTCTTTTAAAAGCTCTTTTATGGCCCAAGGATACATTGAACCATAATCCATCGCAGACATAACTAGAACACAAGCATAAACATAAACAAAATACAAACACAGTTCAGGCCAGGCAGAGAAAGCGAATCAAAATAAGATTATAGTTCAGGAAATGCAATCGGTAAGATGAACAAGTAATTGGCAATAGAGATTAAGGGAGGAAAAATACTTGGTGCAACGGAGGTGGGTGATAGCTCGACGGTGAGAAGAAGTGCAAAGAAAGTTTTTTGAGTAAGAGAAAGTTCTGAGAGTAGAAGTTTGCGTAACGAGTAAGGGAGGACAAATTGGGTTTTTAATTATTTGAAAAAAGGAGATGAAGCGGAAGCGCTCCTTCGCCGTAGATACACGTGCCACGAGAAGCTCCAGATTTAGTATGGTGGGATGTCTCATCAGAAGACTCTTCGGTAACCGCGCCTCACCTACCCTATGCAAAAGTGTCACATCAGTTGCCAACGCTGGAAAGACTCTTCACCTAGCCAAGCTCGGCTCAAGTCTAAGGGGCTTGTGTATTGGCCAGGAGTGCTTGGGACCTCGGTCCAAGCGTTTAGGTATGGCCAACTATGTTTTTGGGCAAACATGGGCCCAAAGGGTGGGTCATGAGCTCGGCCCAGATGTTGATAGACAGCTTGAAAAAGATAGTTAAAATAGAAGGAATATTCTGATTGTTTATAATACATGTGCTAATTAAATACCAATAAAAACTGTTGGGAATAAAGTAGTGATGTAAGCCAAATATACATGAAGATGACCAAGGATGCTATACTTGAAGGGTCATCTCAACAAGCAAATAAAGACTTCATCAATAGAAGAAATGGACAAGGCCTAAACCATTTGAAGTTCTTCTTATTAGTCTTCTCAAAATGAGGCCCAAGCTCAATTAATATCTTTTTGTAATATTTTTAGAATAGTTTTAAAATAAAATAAAAATAAAGGAAAGGAGCATAGGACTTAGGAAGAGTAGTTCCAAAAGTCACTTTTGGAAGCTTGAGACTTGTTGGGCGGCATTTGCATGTGCCTTTGTCTTCTCATGCCTTTTCATTTTCCTTTTTGCCTTTTGAATGACCGGCCCTCTATTACTATATAAGGAGGAGCCTGGCTTTTGTAAAAACAAGTTGAATATTGAAATTGAAAGTGAAGTTACTCTCTTGAATTTGAGTGGTTTCTTTGTGAGACTTGCTCTCCTTCTCTTTGTCTTATCTTGTGGGTCTTGGGAATCCTCAAGTGGCGGCACTCTCACTCATCTTGGAGTCTTCCACCATCCAAGTGGCGTGATCATTCCCATTGTCTTCAACCACATAAGTTTCTTCAACTCTTCATCTTCTTCTTCCATACCCATTCTATATCAAAAACTCTAAAACATGTTTTGTTTCTTGTTCTTGATTTTCAATCGGTCAAATGTTGCTATTGAATGTTTCTAATCAATAGTTTGTCATTGGTTCTTGTTTTAATCTGTTGGAATTACTTGTTGATGTTCTATTCGGTTCATGTTCTTGAAATGAGTTTCTTGATTTGTGTTCTTGAATTGCTTGTAGAATCTTGATCCAATTCTTCAAAGTGTCATTTAATGCTTCATCTCTTAATCAACTCACATCAAGTAGTTAGCACTCGAGAATAAAGGTGCAGGTGAACAAAATGTTTTATTGCTGTTGAGCACCCTAGAATAAAGGTGCATGTAAACAATATGTTTTTTCTGTTATGATTATATGTTTTCGGTTGAGATTATATTGTTATTATAGTAAAAAGTGTTGAAGGGATATATATAAAAGGGGCTTGAGACCCCAAGTAAAGGTACGATATTTCTGAATACTTAAGACTGAAACAAATTTGATATTTGAATGCTTTCACTAACTTGATCGTCGGAATGTGATCAACAGATAGAACCTCTTTTGTTCCAGTAAAACAGCATCTTGAAACAACAATCGAAAACAAAGTAGAAGAGGAGTTTGCTCATTCAATTCGTCTGAAATCAACTAGAAAAAATAAATTCAC
Organism: Phaseolus vulgaris; assembly: GCF_051622355.1. Taxonomy (NCBI): domain Eukaryota; kingdom Viridiplantae; phylum Streptophyta; class Magnoliopsida; order Fabales; family Fabaceae; genus Phaseolus; species Phaseolus vulgaris. The sequence continues at coordinate 28,048,988 of NC_143505.1, read as the reverse complement.
TATAAAATACTCATAAAAAAGAACAGCTTTCTTCATACTTTTCTCTCAAATTCATATTCATCTTCTCTTTAAATACTCACAATTTTACTCATTAATCTAAACATAACCTAAATATATAAAAATAAATAAATAAATAAAAATCCTACCAGAAATCGAATGGGGAACCGATTTCCAGCGAGGCAAAAGAAAAAAATTTGCACATTTGAAGGAGGACATGTTTCTCTTCATCTCGTGTAAAAAGGTGTAAATAAATTAGGAGGGGTTCAATGTAAAATTTATTTGTTTTATTAAACAGTCACTTCATACTTTTTAAAATATTAAAAGTATATTTTATTTATATTTTTTTTTTGGAACGTGTAGTCAGAAAAATTCAATTACAAAATTTAAAAGGTACTATTATCATATTTATAATTTAAACTAAATTTCTTTAAAAAATATATATTATAAACTATAAAATTGATAATACATTTTTAAATTACAAAATAAAATATTACAGGATAAATTATAAAATTTAGAGGGTATTTTTAGATAGAAAAGTATTTTCTGAATTTTTATTATTCAAAATATATTTTTCTAAAAAATATTTTAAATTGTAAAATTTTGTTTAAATTTTAAATTATTTTATGAAATCTATAATTTAGTATATACAAATAAAAAAATATAATTAAAATATATTTTTTAAAACATAAAATAAATTTTTCGCCGACCTAGAAGCTAGGGACAAGAGAAGAGAGGATAATTTAGAAAAGAGACAGTAGAGTTTGGTTGGACAGAAGAAAAAATGGGAGGTGCAGACAAAGAGGGGTTAAGTTTTAGGATGACACAAGTAAGGGAGCTATTGTGTGACGATCGTACCGCACCATACCTGCCATCAATCAGGAGCAGCAGGTGTGCCAGAACTGAATACGCAGCCAAGCCAAACCACCCTCTCCTCTGCACTCACCTCACCCTCTCTCTCTCTCTCACCACTTTCTTTTCCCTCACCATTAACCCCGCTCAAATCATTGCGTTTAACTAATCCAACAACAAATGTTTTTCACTCTTTGAATCAAACATAATCTGTTTTCATAAAATATTACCACTGTAAAAATAGTCTGAATAGTTTATTAGATAGGGTTTTTTTATCACATCAAGCATTTATGATGGGGGAGGAGGTAAATGAACGAAGGCGGCTCAAAAGACAGTAGAAAGAAATGATAAGCAAATGTGGAAGAAAAAGAAATGAATAATAATAAAGAGGAGTAATAGGTAGGGATATAGGTACTGAGTAGATGCAGATAGGTAGATGCGTAGCATTTGTACCAGATCATGAAGCAAATCATCTACATACCTATTCTATATAATCTCATCATCATAACTATATCCTTTCCTCCTCCCAACATTTCCTCTTCTGACACCATATTTTTCTAAAAAAAAAACTCCCATTTATCCTCTTTTTCAACAACCCTTCCATTCAACTTTCTACCTCAAAACCAATATGTAATATTCTTTTTTATAAAATTTTATTACTATTTAATATTTTAATCTGCTAAAATTAAACAATTTTAATTTTCAATTGATATATTTTTTAATTCCTCAAAAAAATTTCATATATAATAAAGTATTCGTTACTTATTCTCTCGTAAAAAAAATTATTAAAAAGGTCAGATAGCAATGTTTAAACCATCATATACTTGTCTTGTAAACTTCTAACAGATTTGTCAACATTTTTTTTCTTTTTTCACGTACTAACAACAGATTGAAACGGGAGAACTAAATATAAAATTTAATTTAATTTATATATATATATATATATATATATATATATATTAAATTTGGGACAAGTTAGTTTATTTTCCAAACATAAAATTAATACTTTTAATCCTTACAATTTCTCTGAAGTCTTTTCAATGTAAATTTTGTTTAAAATGGAATTTACATTATTATTAACCAGCCCGAACACACATTTTTTATTTTTTTATTTTTACTATTATTATTATTACTATTATTACTAGCAAACATGCAATCGCGCACTGTATATGTGTATTTTTTCTTTTATTTAATATTTTTTATAATAAAAATTTAACATATAAAAAAATAATTTTGGGTGAGTTTATACAAAAGAAAAAGGATAAATTAATTAATCAATCTCTTTTTTAATACTACAATAATATATTATGGAACTATATATATGTTTACTTTTTTTTAAATATTATTTAATAATATTTAGACTTCATATAAATTAGAAAACTTTAGAATGTTGATATATGTAAAAATTTATAGTGATATAAATTTTTATTAAAAAACGTTTGTATATACACAAAAAGAAGTTTAAGCAAATTTTAAATTATAATATGTTCTAAATTATTTATAGATGAAATATGTTTTATTTATTATTTTAAAGGACAACTAAATCACTTATTTTGGTTATTTTATTAGATAAATTTATACAGTACATTCACTAAACTTTATATCTTAAAATATAGTTTATATTTTTATAATTTATTTAAATAAAATTATTGACAAATCATCAAGCTTAAATATTAATAAAAAAACAATTAAAACGCGTGAAACACGTGAAACACGTTACACTAGGCCAATTTTATGTATATGAAAAAATTGTAGACTAGAGTCTCAACCTCCTAACCTAGTAATAGTAACGTACAAAGAAATCTATTAAAATAATAGCAGTTCAAAGTTATCTAAAACCCGTGATTAATCTCTTTTATAAATAAAATATTTGTATTAGATGAGTGTCATCTCTAGGTTAAACATAAGAAAAACGTATTTAACTCTTTTAATTATAAGGTATCATTGTTGATCAAAATGAGAGTAAATAGATTTTTTTAAAAATTTATATAGTCTTTAAAATTCAAAAACTTTTTAGGTTGAGAAAAAATATTTTACTCAAATATGGTCAAAATAAACACTTAAAAAACAAAATAAAGTATTTCATGATTAAATATGTAAAATTAAAATAAAATATCATATAAATAACTTATAATTTATTAAATATATAAGTGGAATGTCTAATGGTATTTGAAATAGGAAGACGAGTATTTTTTTTTCAAATTAAAAAAAGTATTCTTAACTTTTAGGATAAAAGCAAACTTCGAAATTAATGAATTAAAAATGTATTTAAGTCAAAACTTGTGTTTCCTAAGAGGATCAAGTGGTAACTAGTTATATTCATTAATCAAGTAGTTTAGATTCCAATTCTGGAATGGCTAATTGGATATGAAATCATGTGATGTGGTAAAGAGAAAAGTTAGATTTGAAAAAATGAAGGTGTGATGGTTGCGGATAAAATTATAAACAATTTTATTTTTAAAACAATAAAAGTAAAATTAATATAAATATTAAATTTTAATCTATTAAAATAAACAGCATGATAGAAATTACATATCCACACCACGTTACCGCGCCTGTGGATGCTTTAGTTGATTAGAAAAGATATAGAGAATTTTTTTTGCCTAAATAATAGAGATTTCAAAAGAAAAAAACCGAATGGATCAAAGGAGAGATTATTTCTCAAATCTCTCTTCTCATGATTGAAACTCCACCCAGAACATATGAAGTTGGGTATGTAATATTTCATATACTCTTGAGTACGAAACAAAAAGATAAGCATTGGACGATGACACATTAGTTCATGATAATTGTTTTACAAGTTGATCCATTTTATTATTGTATTTCTTTTTATATGTGCAATAAGGAAGGAGGTTGTGAGTTCTTTTTCATTATTCAAAAGAAAAAATTTGTGTTGATTCTAGTAAATTTTTATATTTTACCTAAATACTTTTACATGCATATTTTATTACCATATATAATATTAAAAATTAAATATTACATAAATTTATTTAATAATTTTAAAAATATTTAATTATACTATTAATAATTAACATATAATTATAAATAATAAAATAAAATTATAATATTCACAAAAGATATATAATTATATAAAATAACAAATATATATAATAATGTTCCCGCTGGTTGACCGGATCGTCTTCGCGTGTGGCTTGTCCTCACGAGCTAGGGCACCTTCGTTTTGCTCCGTCTGTGAGTACCTAAAAGAAGTGAACAAAGGGGCGCTCTCGCGGCCGTTTGCACTCTGACGATCAAGTCAGCTAGCGAGAAACATTAAAAGGTGACGCACCCCAGTATCGGAACACCGTAAAGAATGCTCTGAGGGTGGTCAGAAATAACTGTACTGAAGGGCTAGAATTGTGTTGCCCTAATTGCCTTGTGCTCACAGCTAGGTGTGCTGTCAAGAACAATTAGGGTTTGTGCTCTGTGTGACTATGAGAATTAGGTTAAAACTCCCTCCTTTCAAATGCTCCCAAGGTCCCATTTTATACATCTCTCATCATTAAAGCGCATTAAAGCGCATTGAAAGCGTATAAAAGCATTCCTTGGAATATGCGAATCTTAACTTACTTAACGCGTACCTTGGCAAACTTTCTCTGAAACCTTTAATGAGCACGTGGGCATTGTCACGTGCCCCTCTGACTTGATCGTTATTCTGTGCAGAGGGTCCCACAGCGCCGCCACCCAACTTAGGGTTATTCCATCGTGTGAGCCCTCTTTTCTACGAAGTGCTTCTGTCACGTGGGTTGACTTTTTGGGTGCCAACTCATGCGCCCCAATCACTGATCACTTTCCCTGGGGGTGTATCTTCCTTTCTCTCGTACCATGCACGTAGTTCTCCCCTGGTTATGGCCCTCTCATGGGTCGTATCTGTTCCAGGGTCTCCCAGCGGTGGCGTGGATACTTCACGAGTCAGGGTATCCTCTACTAGTCCTAGAACTTGTGGCCTTGAAGCCACCTTTCTCTTCTCTTTGCTACTGCTCTAGACTGTCGAGGCCCGACGTCTTACTTGGGCGATGTCTTACTTGGCGACGTCTTACTTTAGGGCGACGTCTTACTTTGGCGATGTCACGAGCGGTCGACCTGTTGACTTTCCTTCCTTAGGTCCCTTGAGGGGTCCCACCATGTGTTGACTTTGACTTCTGGTCAACGTCCGGGTACGGGACGGTACAAATAATAAATATTATTTTTATAAATTTTTTAATATATTTAATAAATTTATTTCAATTTAACACAAAATTATTTTCTATTATATTTTTTAATTTTTTAGTAAAATATACAAATAATTATGGATATTATATATTAGAAAATTTTAATTAACTTAAACCTAAAAAGAAATATATCATAATTCATTATTCAAATATTTTTTAATAACAATGATAAATTTGTAAACTTACTTTTACACCTTTAAAATAGTTTTTAAATTTTTTTCCAACTATTACATCACTCGCAAAATTCAATAAACTATCTTCACAAATCTATTCTATCATCCTTAACGGTGTGTTTGTTTCAACCTAAACACTGTATACAACGATGGAAAAGCGTGGATTGGTTTTGTTTGGATCAAGGGGATTGCAAGTATTCAGGGACAAAGAAATGCGGGAGATAAGCATAAATGTATCATCTCTACATATAAGAAAAGTAAGAAAAGTTATACTAAAAAATTAAAAAGTCTTATTTATCCTTATATACATATAAATGTAATCTCTATATAAGTGTAATATCTATTTGCATGTGATATTTTTTTTCAATTTTTTTGACAGCCATCCAGCAACATGAGGAATACGAGACAAGGCGCGACTGCGCTAGAAGGAGGAGACAACGTCACCATGCAACAACTCATAGAGACCATTCGTGCTCTTCAGCAAGCAGTGGCGGCGTCCAAGGCTGATCAGGACAGGATTCTGGCTGAAGTTCAAGTCGAACAAGCGGCTAGCCAAAACCGATTCCAGGTTTGACTTGGTCGCATCGCGAGCAAACAACGAAGATCTGCGCAGGACCAATGAGGACCTGCGCAGAGACTTACAACGCATGGGGGAACGTACGAATGATGAGCGAACTTCGCCCATACCAGTTAAGGCTCGCCCCATGCCCTTTTCCCAGGAAATCATGGACACGGTGATACCAGCTAGTTTCATGGTTCCAAAAATCACCTTCACAGGTGTAGAAGACCCGAAGGCCCACATCACAACTTTTCATACCCAGATGATGATCTCAAGAGGCACCGACGCCATGCACGGTAAGTTGTTTATGGGAACATTCTCAGGCACAACGTTGGACTGGTTCATCAGTCTTCCCGATGGACACATTACCTCATTTGAAAGCGCAATTCATTGTCAACAAGGCTCCCCCTCCCGTCTCGTTCGATCTCTTCAACGTAAAGCAATACCAGGGAGAGCCTTTGAAAGATTTCCTGAACAAATTCGGGGCACTGGTGGTGAAGTTGCACACTAAGGACGAAGACATGATGGTACACGCCTTTAGGTGAGGAGTACTGTTAAGACCTTTCAGTGATTCTTTGATAAGGTTTCGTCCAAAGACGTTCAACGAGATCCGTCGTCGAGTCGTAGCCCACATCGGTGCAGAGGAAGAGGTAACAAAAAAGCGTAGAAGTGTTGGCCCTGCTAGACCTCGGGGAACTGGTCATCCTCAGTCCATGAGGGTGCACGAGGCCACGACAGAGAAGAAAGCCCCGGGAAAGCATCCGCCGTATGAGACAAAAGCCTTAGACCAGGGCACGGACAAAGGAAGACGCTCCCACCAGACACAGCTTCCGGATGGACCTTAAAGAGCTAATTGTTATCCCCAATGTGGCGGACAGGCTGAAGTCACCCCCGAAGATCGACAGGAGACTGGGATCTAGCAAAGACACTTGGTAAGAATTCCACCAAGCCTTTGGTCACAACTTGCGTAACTGCTTAGCGCTAGGGCACTAGTTAGACGAATTGGTAAGGAATGGCTTCCTAAAGGAGTACCTACAAGAGAACCAAGGGGCCCCGACGTCAGTGGCCTCCACGGGGGATCAGGGGCATGAAATACCCATCCATGGAGAGATCAACACAATTAGTGGAGGATTCTCGGGAGAAGGATGTACCGCCTCCCAACGAAAGAAGTATGTTAAGGAGGTAATAGCGGTAGAAGCGGGAGAGCCCGACCAGTCCCAAGAACCCGACCTCTTCTTCATGAAGGCCGATATGCAGGACGAGGTTCCACATGACAACTTTCCAGTAGTGATCTCAGTGGTGACAACAAGAAGGAGAGTGTATCGAGTCCTCATCGATCAGGGGAGCTCAACGGATGTGATATTCTGGTCAACTTTCAATAAGCTGCAGCTGTCGCCCGATCAATTGAGACCTTACGATGACTGCCTATACGGTTTCGTTGGGGACCAAGTGGAGGTGCGATGGCACATAGAGCTAAGGACAACTTTCACGGACGACACTGCATCCCGCACAGTTAACATAAGGTACCTTGTTGTCAACGCCCATTCAGCTTACAACATCCTTCTGGGTAGACTTGCCCTAAACAAAACAAAGGTCGTAGCCTCAACGAGGCATATGAAAATGAAGCTATCTTTCCTTGAGGGAACTGTGATAACAATCAAGTCTGACCAGAAGCTGACAAAGAAGTGCTATGAGAATAGCCTGAAGACGAAGAGAGGGGTGTGCACTGTCACCAACCAATCCCCAAGGGGAGAGGGGGTTACCCGAATAGAGGTCATGGAACCGGCGGAGGAGGTACTGGAAAGGGAGATTGGGGGAAAGACGTTCAAGCTCGGCAGATCCTTAGCACGACACATGGATGCCTTCGCATGGTCTGCCTCAAACATGCCTGGCATAGACTCCGATTTCTTGTGCCATCGTCTCACCATGGACCCACAGGTTCGACCTGTGCGACAAAGACGAAGGAAGTTTAACAAAGAGAGGCGATTGATCATCAGACAGGAGACCCAGAAGTTATTGAGTGCTGATCACATAAGGGAAATCCAGTATCCCAAGTGGCTAGCCAACGTAGTGTTGGTCAAGAAGGCCAACGGTAAGTGGAGGATGTGCGTCGACTTCACAGATCTGAACAAAGCTTGCCCGAAAGACTCCTATCCACTGCCTAGCATCGACACCCTGGTGGACAACGCGTCGGGGTGCAGACTTCTAAGCTTTCTGGATGCTTTCTCAGGATACAACCAAATCCGGATGCATCCTAGAGACGAGTGCAAGACGACGTTCATGACAAAACTGTCTTGTTATTGCTATAAGGTAATGTCCTTTGGGCTTAAAAATGCAGGCGCGCCTACCAGAGGTTGATAGATAAAGTGCTCGCCCCGATGATAGAGCGAAACGTTCAGGCTACGTGGATGACATGGTCGTCACCTCCCAGGTGAAGGACTAGCACGTGGCAGATTTAGAAGAGCTATTCACTACAATAGCCAAGTACAAATTGAAGCTAAACCCCGAAAAGTGTGTGTTTGGGATAGAGGCAGGAAAATTCTTAGGGTTCTTACTCACTGAGCGTGGGATAGAGGCAAACCCCGAGAAGTGCGCTGCGATTATAGCTATGAGGAGTATGATCTCGGTGAAAGAGGTGCAATAGTTGACAGGGCGAATGGTCGCTTTGTCCCGATTCGTGTCGGCAGGAGGGGATAGGGGACATCCCTATTTCCAGTGTTTGAAGAGGAACAACAGGTTTGTGTGGACTAAGGAGTGCGAAGAATCGTTTCTCAAGTTAAAAGAATACCTAGCCAGCCCTTGAAGAATCGTTTCTCAAGTTAAAAGAATACAACAAATGGGTAATTATGGAAGATGAAAGGAAATGGACTTATGTGGTTGATGATCATTGGAGTGTTTCACGCCACTTGAAGGGTGGAGAGGCTTCAAGATAAGTGGATGCCACCACTTGAGAGTCCTAAGAACCTCCCAAGATAAGACTAGGAAGAATAGTAGAGAACAAGTCTCACACAACTCTCTCACAAATTTGGTATAGTTTCTTTACTCAAAAATTCAATTTCAACTTATGATACAAGGCACCATGTACCTCTATTTATACAAGCCAAGGGAGTTGGAAGAGTCACTCTTCTAGTTCCTTCTCTAATCTAGCGCCTAAAAGAGAAATGAGTAGGAAAAAAACACTTCTTCTAGCCTTTTCCTAAAACTAGCGCCTAAGATGCATTACACGAGAGGTGTATTTTGGTTTTCCTCTTTTTGGCATTCTCCTAAAGGCTACTCCTATATTATTTACAAATTTATACAAGGGTAATTACAAAAAGAGAAAGCATTTGATGCTCTTTACCCAAAACTTTAGCCTTACTCCTTGTAATCCTTCATTGAGGTTCTTGAGCTTGGGCCTCACTTTCCTCTTCTACTTGATCTCCATCATGCTCCCCGGGTTGGAGAGAATTCGTCCACAAATTTTGAAGACCTGTAGAAAAAGGAGTTAGATCACTGATATTAAAAGTATGACTACCAAGAAAAGTATCAGGCATATTTAACTCATAGGCATTATCATTAATCCTCTTGATGACCTGAAAAGGACCATCTCCATGACGCATAAGTTTTGACTCCTCTGAGTAGGGAAGTGATCCTTTCTCAAATGGAGCCAAACCCAATCACCACTTTCAAAGATTAATGCCTTTCTCCTTTTGTTGGCATTTTCAGCATACTTGCCAACTTTCTTCTCAATTTGTAGCTTGATGTGATTATGCAAGTCTTTTATAAAAGAAGCTTTATCAAAACCATCTTTGCATAGAACATCATCAAGTACAGGAATTGGAAGAAGATCAAGAGGTGTTAAAGGATTAAACCCATAAACAACCTCAAAAGGAGAGTGGGAAGTGGTAGAATTTACTACTCTATTATAAGCAAACTCAATATGAGGTAGTAAATTCTCCCATACCCTAGGGTTCCCAGAAATGAAGCATTTTAACATTTGACCCAAAGTTCTATTAACCACCTCAGTTTGACCACCAGTTTGGGGGTGGCAAGTAGTAGAAAACAAGAGATTTGTGCCAAGTTTGCCCCATAAGGTCCTCTAAAAGTGGCTTAAGAATTTAGAATCTCTATCAGAAACAATGCTTCTAGGAATCCCATGTAATCTAACAACTTCCTTAAAGAAGAGATTTGCAATATAACAAGCATCATCTACCTTGTGGCATGGTATAAAATGAGTCATTTTAGAAAATCGGTCCACAACCACAAAGAAAGAATCCATTCCTTTTGATGTCTTGGGAAAACCTAAGATAAAATCCACTGAAATATCTACCCAAGGCATAGTTGGAATGGGAAGAGTGGTATACAAGCCACGGGGTTGCACTCTAGACTTAGCCTTTCTACAGGCTATACATTTATCACAAAAGCTATGTACGGATTTTTGCATGTGAGACCAAAAGAAATGCTCATGTAATGTATCTAAAGTTTTTGATACCCCAAAATGTCCCATTAATCCACCCTCATGTGCCTCCCTAACAAGAGATTGTCTAATAGAACCTTGTAGAACACAAAGGCGTTTATGTTTAAAAAGAAATCCATCTTGTAAGAAAAAATCTTTGTGTCCACCTTTAGCACACTCTTGATAGATGAGAGAAAAATCAAGATCGTCATGATAAAGCTCAAGTGGTATAATGTGGTATCATGAGTCTTAGGTGTCTTCTTGTGTTTGAGTTGATTTTGGCACTTTTAATTCAAGAACTTTACATTCTTGTTCTTTAATTTCATATACTTGTCATTAGCATTATGTTTATTTTCCTTATTTTGAGTACTTTGTTTCTATTTTAATTGTTGCAGTTCATTGTGTTTTTTTGTCATTTTGATTTTTGAATCTCTATAAGTTTTGTCAAGTCATGTTTCTCCCAAAATGTCATCAATTCTATGTAGTACTTTTCTTGATAATTTTAGTTGATTGCTTTTATTTGAGTGCAGTTTTATATTACTGTTTGTGATCCTTTGGTGCCTTTTATTTTTAGTTTTGAGTTCATGCTTGTGTGTTAGATCCATACAAGTTCTTAAACATCAATTCTATTGTGTCTTTTGAAGTTCTCAATTCTGTTTTTTCATTCCAAATTAGGTTTCCTCTGTTTTTCTTAATTTGTGTTCTTGAAATGGGTTTTCCATGGGTTCCTTGATTTGTGTTCTTAAATTGCTTGTAGAATCTTGATCCAATTCTTGAAAGTGTCTATTAATGCTTCATCTCTTAATCAACTCACATCACTATCAAAGGCCAGGTTTATGTAGATTTTGTAGTAGAACTCTCCACGGCAGCAACACATCAAGAAGAAGTAGACTTCATATGGGTCCTCTCTGTGGATGGGTCATCCAACCAGCAGGGTAGTGGAGCTGGCGTCATTTTGGAAGGATCAAATGGGTTCCTAATTGAGCAGGCCCTACGATTCGCCTTCAAAGTTAGTAATAACCAAGCAGAATACGAGGCCTTAGTGGCAAAAATGTTGCTGGCCAAGGAAATGGGCGCTAAGAGTCTGCTAGTGGAGAGTGATTCCCTGTTAGTAACGGGGCAGGTTACGAGAAAGTATCAGGCCAATGACCCTCAGATGGCTGCATACCTAGACTATGTCAAAATCTTGAAAGAGACTTTTGCGGTGTTCAAACTAGTACACGTCCCCAGAGAGCAGAATGCCCGAGCTGACTTGCTAGCAAAGCTAGCCAGTTCAGGAAAGGGGGGCAGACAGAGGACAGTCATACAGGAGACCCTGAGGACGCCTCGAACCACCACAAATTGCACAACAGAAGTCCAGCAAGTAAGCACCTCAGAAGGCGGTAAGAGAAGTCATCGGTCGCTGACTCAAGAAACGTTGAAAACACCTAAAATAAGCGTGTATAACTTATCAAGGGAAGATTCGTTGCACGTTTGCCTAGTTGAAGAAGGCGAAACCTGGATGACACCCTATAGAAGCTACTTGGCTGACGGGGTACTCCCGTTGGAGCCCACAAAGGCCAGAGTAGTCAAGAAAAATTCAAGTAAGTATACCCTGGTTGATGTGAATTTGTTCAGACATGGGTATACTCACTCTATCCTGATTTGCGTAAGTGGAGAACAATGCATACGCATCATAGCGGAACTCCACGAAGGGATATGTGGGAGTCACATCGGCGATTGAGCTCTCTCATCAAAAGCCATTCGTGCGGGGTACTACTGGCCGACCATGAGGGAAGACTGCACGAGGTATGCACAACGATGTAAGCAGTGCCAACGGCATGCTGGCTAGCATAATGCACCCTCAGAGGAGTTGCGATCGATCCACAACCCATGGTCGTTTCAAACCTAGGGGATCGACATCCTGGGACCGTTTCCTCTAGCAATTCGACAGATGAAGTATCTTGTGGTTGCCATTGAGTACTTTACAAAGTGGATAGAGGCCGAGCCTGTTGCGCAAATCACAACTCACAAGATCCAACACTTCATATGGAAGAACATAGTATGTCGTTTTGGAATCCCAAAACACTTGGTTTCCGATAATGGCACCCAGTTTGCAATCCAACTGTTGGGCAAATTGTGCACAAAACTCGGCATAAAGCAGGTGTTTGCATCAGTCCAGCACCCCCAGACGAATGGGCAGGTCGAGTCTGCCAACCGAGTTCTGCTCAGGGGTCTAAAGAGAAGACTAGAAAAAGCTAAGGGAACTTGGGCAGACGAGGTCCCTAGAATTGTGTGGGCCTACCACATCACTCCCCAGTCCACCACCAAGGAAACACCTTTTAGTTTGGTGTATGAATTAGACGCCATGATCCCCGGGGAAATTCAGGAGAGTTCACTGCACTTCTAGAACTTCGTGGCCGAGGAATCCAACGAGGAAAGAAAGGTGAACCTAAATCTATTGGACGAAGTCAGGGAAGAAGCACGCATCAAGGCTGAAGCCTTGAAGAGAAGGGTGGAGTATAAGCACAAGTCCAAGTTGAGATCTCGGCAGTTCCAGGTTGTCGACTTGGTAATGCGAAAGGCCCACCCCTACCAACTAGAGAACAAATTATCTCCCAAGTGGACAGGTCCATTCCGTGTGACAGAGGCGCTTGGGAACGGGGCGTACAAGCTCGAGACCTTAGAAGGTGGGACAATTCCTCGAATTTGGAACGGAGCCAACCTTAGAAGGTGATGAACCTGAAGAGGCAGCAATGCAAGATGAACCTGCTGCTGAAGATCAAGAAGGTGAACATCATGACATCAATATGGATGAAAGGATGCCTACCATGTCATTTTTGAAAGATTGATGATCAATCATATGGATACCTTTACTGAAAATCAAAGGAACCTCTATGACATGTGTGAGTCAAAGTTCAACAACATGGACACTCGTTTCTCTACACTGGATGAGCAAATTGAAGAAGTCCAGAGATAGATTCTGGAACTACAGTTTGAAAGGGAGGATAATCCTTCATTCTAAATTTTTGGTTTATTATCTTAAACATTTGGTTTTATTTTAAGCTGTTTTTAATCGTACTTTTTGTCTATTTGACGAGACAAATAGGGGGAGAAGTTTGGTTTATAATGCTTTGTAATGTTCTTAATAATTTCTTTCTTTATTACATTGAACATTCTGTGATGAACTACTTTAAAATTTGGAGTTTTTAAAATTGCTGAAAACTCTGGTTTATAGAATTTTAACTGGTTGTCTCTGCAAAATAACTGACTGTTCTTATGCATTCTTGTATGATTGTTGCTTTCTCATCTGATTGTGGTTGATGTTTCTTCTAAAAATCACCTAGTGAGAACTAGTGTATGGTATACATATGTTTTGGATTGGATTACTCTATGTTTGTTCAAATAAATGCAGGATTCAACAGATTCTAAACAAAGAACATTCCTAAAAGCATCCCAAGGATTTGTCTCCATCAAATAGGGGGAGATTGTTGAAGATGGGAGCTTTGATGTATCAAACCTCATGAAGCCTGGAGTTGTGCTGCTTTCTAGGTTTGGGTTTAAGTGTAGGGTGTTTAGAATCTCTGTAAGATCAGTTCTTGAAGCCTACACAAAGCTTGATTAAAACTGTTTTAAGAAACTAAGTGTTTTTTCAAGCAAAGGGAAAACAGTCGATTGATTTATCGAAACAAACGATTGTTTATCACTTAGCTGGCTGTTAGTTGTGAAACTGTTTTTTTTTTAATCATTTGTGTAATTGTTTGACTCATTCAACCGATTGAATCGTGGTTTCAACCGTTTAAATGTGTGTTTTCATAACAGTATTTTGAAAACCTGTTTTAATTGTTTCAGTTGTTCAAATCTGCCTTAAACGGTAGCTTTTCAAAGGTTATAAATATAGCTTCAATTTCAAATCAAAAGAAAAGTGAAAATACACCAAGTGTTGACTCAGATTTGAGAAAGAGATTTGATTTTAAGAAGCAAGATTGTTGTCAAGCTTTGTTGTGTGGTAACAAGTGCTGATCATAGGATCTCTGGTTCTGTAAATCCAGGTGCTTTCTATCCTGTTTAGTATCTTGTAATTGTACATATTACTTACTGTTTGTATCTGAAATCCTGTAAAGGCAGAGGGTGTTTTGTCTAGAGGTGTGGTGTGTGCAAAGTGGGTGAGTAGGCTTCGTGGGATTCAAAGTCACCTCTTTGTGGTGTGGTTTTTGTAATCTGTGATTGGTTACATAGTGGAATACTCAGTGGTTTGACTGAGGACTGGATGTAGCTCAGTGATTAAGTGAACCAGTATAACTCTTGTGTGTAAATCTCTCTTTCCCTCAAACTCTCTAATTGTTTGATATTTCACTGCTATAAACAACCGATTAAATCGTAACTTTAACCAGTTAAAATTCTGATACCTATTTCTGTTAAACTATTTGATTGCCTTCCTTAAGTGCTTATCTGAGTTGTTTGTTAAGAATTCATTCTGAAGCTAATATTTGCGAAAATCTTTGATAAAACAATTCACCCGCTCTTGTGTAAGTCATCATTTCTAACACAATACACTCCCTGATCCATCATTAATGATGATCCTCTACCTCCATTACCAAGCTCAACAAGAACAAATGAGACATCTCATTATGAAAAAATATAATTTAACCACTTTCTCATTTATATACAATAGTTGTATTTAATTTTTTTATGTAATAATTTTAAAAAAATATATATAATTAAAAATAAATTTATAATTAAATAATATAAAAAATAGTTAAAATAATAATATTGAGAGTTATAAGATAAATATAAAAAAAGTTATTTATCAATTTATCATGATTCTATTGTTACATACACATCTGCCGGAAAAGCAAAAAATCCAAATTAGTTAAGAAAAATCCGAATTACATAATTTTATATTGTTAAACAGCATTAAAAAAGTAATTTCATATTATGTAGTTTATAACATAATACTTTTAAGGCAACTGCACCCCAAAAGGTTGTGCAAAGACAAAACTGTCCCTATATAAAATTGTATATATTTTTTTTTTTATTTTGGATTATGAAATCTGGTAAATTTTCAGATTGACACTTTGAATAAAATTTTGGATTGGCGCGTCTGGTAATCTTCAGGATTGGTGCTTCCGGTAGTACATGAATGACAATGTTAATCCAAAATAAAAAAAATGCAGAACATCCATAATTGAAAAAACCATTATGGATTCAGAAATCCATAATTGAAAAAAATCATTTCGGATCCACTAAAATTAGGCTTCCAGATTCAGCAATCCGGAAATCAACAATTTATGTGAACTTTGCTTCCGGAACACCCCTCATCCAGAAAGCAACATGATTCACTTCCGGATTGATGAATCCGTAGCACACTCCCAGATCCTGAATTCAAATAACAGGTGAATGTTAGTTTCATAATTTATAAAATTGTGGGAGTGCAAGAACAAAAAATGTAGGGATGCAGGAAAAACTGTGTACTTTTAATATTTATCATCATAAGGTGTAAGAAGAAAATAAGGTGTAGAAAGTAATAATCCGCTAAGAGAAGTAAAGCAATAACTATAAGCCCAAATACTAGGTAATTCCTTCTAAAATTGGACTTTACTTTCTACATTCCCATAATTTCTAAATACACCCTATCAATTTAAAATAATATTTTATCCTTCGTAAAACTAATTTCTGGATTACCTGTTCTAATCAAATTTTCTGAAATTTTCAGAACAGGATTTTCAAACCTAACAATGGTAGAAAGCAAGTTATGTAAGTATCTTATATTTTACGTAGTTAAATTATTAAAATAATTTACTTTAAAACAATTTAAATAAATCATCTTAATCAAATAATTGAAAAGAATAAAAGGATAGGTACTATATTTTGGATAATTTTAATAACCGGTTAAAAGTAAAAAGTGTACTGGTATGTGTTTGGTTCAATAATGTCAAAGTTCAAGAGGGGATGAATTGAGCTTTTAAAACTTTCGCACAAATTTGAATTTATCACAGAACAGAGACTAATAAATCGATTTATTTAGCAATGAACAAATTTATTTTTCTTATTCTCTTTGATGAAACAGTAACACAGTGTTGTGATTTCAAACGTTGAGCAAGATGATCTACAGGCAAGTTCAAATTGATTTCTACATGATAAAATGAGAAGGCTAAACAATTAATCACAACCCTGAAGACAAAAAACAATTCTCCTTTTTTAAACCAATTAACAGATTGAGTTTACTTTTACAGAACACGAATTCCAATTATGTTTCACAGCACATACAGATTTACACAGAAGTTCTTCAGAAGTTTTTCCAGAAAATCAAGAACAGTGTAAACGTACCCAAAAAGAACATATTCAAACACAATTGAATAGATTTATTTCTTGACAGATTAGTTTAATCAGCGATTATTGAGTGCAGGGATTAAGAGAGAATGAACACAAAACAATTATACTGGTTCACTCAAATGAGCTACATGCAGTCTTCACCTAATCCAAGGTGAAATCCACTAAACCATAATTCAAAACAATTACAAAAACCACTGCTCTTGAACCCTACAAGAACATGAGACACGTTGCTGAAAAACACTATTCCAGCACACACAACTCTTCAAGAAACCCTATCAAGAAGAGTTTTACAAACACACTTTACAAGAAATTGAGATATGAAACGAATACACCCGATAGAGAATGCAGAAATCTGCCTTAGACCAGTAGAACAGATTGCTCACATAGTGACAACACCTCTAGCCAAGCCTTAAAACTAACCAAGAACAAGCACACTATGTGATTTGAAAAATCTTTCAAGAAGCCGTGCCAATCCTTTGAAATCTCTTTTATAACAGTTTTAAAACCAGTTTTCTCAACTATATCAACAACTTTTTAAAGCCAGAACAAACTGTCTCTTTATAGGAAACATTTTATAACAAACTTTCAAAAAACAGTTAAAGTTGTTACAAAAAGAACATATTGAAAATAAAATGAACAAATTTATTTTCAAAGGGAGTGAGAGATTTTGTTATGTGTAGGAGACTTAGTCAAACTCCTTGGTGCAAGGATAAAACTGTGAAAAGCCTTTTAAGAGAAACATGGCACCAAACTAAAAAGAATCTATTCATTTACAGAAGAACAGATTCATTTTCAAAACAATAACAAGAGCTTTTTAACAAGTGAAACATAGTCGTTTTGATGGAATGGAAACTTAGTTAAGAAACTTGATGCATAAAACATGATTTTCAAATAACACTTAATCAAGGCATCAGTTTAAGAAAAGAATCTATTTATTTAGAAAAGAAGAAATTCATTTTCTATGCAGTAAAGGATATTTTTTGCAAAACATGTGAAAAACGTTTTCATAAAACTTGTGCTTGCTCTTATCACATGGTCAGGGGTTAAGAGGTGAGTTACCCAGCAAAAAGCCTACTTTAAACAACCTCTAATCTATACCTAAGACATCCTTAAAGAAAATACAAACACTAAGGAAAAATACACATTTGGCTTCATCAAACACTTTGTCTTGAAGGGGCAACATCCATCTTCAACAATCTCCCCCTGTTTGATGGAGACAAATCCCCAGAGCTCAGTTGCTTTAAGAAGAGAACAACCCCTGTACTGCACCAAACACCAAACTAAAAAAAATTGAAACAATTCATAACATGTGAATCAGTTTTAAGGTGCAAAATGTCACTCCCTGTATCACCTAGCTTTACCTAGCATGGTGAGCTATTTTTCTCCCCCTTTGGATTCATCAAACAACATGGAGAAATATAAATCAAAATGACAATCAAACATAAAAGTTCAGAAAACATTACAGATTGTTCAACAGAAACATAATGCGAAAGCATAAACCAGAAGAAAGATAAGCATAGAAACAAGGCACTTCTAATCCTTGTAGTATAGTTCGACCAACTACAACTGAACACCCTCAATCTGATCATCAAGATGCTGGAACCTGGCTTGAGTTGTCTCGAAATAGGCCCTTTGTTCCTCTGACATGACATCAAGACGATGCAGAACTTGCCTCTCAAACATGGACATGGGTTCACCCCTGTATTCTGGAGCTTGATAGGCAACAAGAGCATTTTGGGGAGTTTCAGCAGCATCTTCATTCATTGACTGTGGTGCAGGTGAATCTCCTCTAATTTTTGTAGATGGAGAACTCATCCTTTGACTCCCAGCATGACCAGCAGGCGACTCTTGTCTGTATGAGTGATGGATTACATAGCAAGACTGTTCTGCAACTTGAACAATATCATCTTCCATAGGAACAACATCATCACCATCTTCATTGTTGAGATTTGAAGCTTCACGTTCTTCTCTGTTAGTTCTGCTTTTGTGAAACACCCAGCAGCCTTCCACTTTGTGAAATCCCATCTTAATGAGAGTGGCATTGTCAATCTCACTCACAGCCTTGATAGTCTCGTTCCTCTCATTAGAAGTATCAACACCAAAATAGTCAATCAATTTTGAGACAAGGATAGCATATGGAAATCGGTAATCAGCTAACCTTTTGGATTTCAGCATGTGTTTCATTATAATGTAAACCCAATTAACTTTTATCATGTTCATAATGCAGTATAGTAGGATTAAATCTTCCTCATGTAACACAACATGATTTGTGCGTCTAGGAATGAGTTGCCATGCAATGATATAGGCAAGTAATCTTGGGGTTAAGTTCAGATTACCTGCATAGAACATGTTCACACTTAGGGATGGTTCCCTTACATAGCTTCGATAGTACTGAATTTTGTTAAATTCTTGAATCCCATTTGTATTTCCTTTGCCAACCTTCAAACCAGCATACTTGATTCCAGCCACTAGATTCCATACTTCATTGGTGACTTTCATCTTAGTCCCTTTCACGTAAGACACCAGATTTTTCCCATCCAGAGTTAGATTGGTGTAAAACACCTTCACCAGATCAGGGTATACGTTAACTGTCATTTTAAGAAGCTGCTTCAGCCTTTGATGCTTCAATGCAGATCTGGTTTCAATCAGATTCTCAATTTTCAGCCAAGAGAACTCTAGAACTTTAGGAATGTTGATTTTCTTTCTACTCATCTCATGGATGTAGGCGGTTATCCCCTCATCATCTCCAGCAAACCAGTTCTCTAGCTCCTTGAAAGTTGTTCTGCTTGTTCTGTTACTTCTTTTTCCGATGTGATGAAGAAGCCATGGTTGAACCAGAGTTGGGTCTGAAAACACAACTTGAAACCAAATTAGTGCATATTAATAACCATACAGTACGAAATTACCAAAGAAAGAGCATTACCTTTTGATTCAAATGGTGAGCAGTGAGTATGGGCAACACATTTACACAGATTTATATTGGACAATTGAAATGGGTTGATAAGGCAGTTAAGAGCATATATGGACGGGGATTTTATTCTCTGTATATGTGCAGAGAATCTTTGAAAAGGGGCAACAAATATTTTGAATCACGATGCATGCATATCACACCACAATTTAAGCAGCCAATGCATAAAATCAGTTACAAGACCATGACCAAAACCATCAAAGATTCAGTGGTTAATACCCACTAAGTCAGTCAATCAGTCAAAGATTAAATTTTCTCTTTCTTAGTCATCAATGTATATCAGTACCAAAAATAAACACGTTTAATTTCGAATAAACAAATTTAATTTTTCACTGCAGAGCACAATTAACATTTATAATCCCCAATTCATTCAGTAGAAAATTAAACCTATCTTTGGCCAAGGGTTTTGTAAACAAATCTGCAAGTTGTAAATCAGTACCAATGAACTGAATCTCACATGTTCCATTTGATATGTGTTCTCTTAGAAAGTGATGCCTAATTTCAATGTGTTTGGTCCTTCGATGCATAAAGTGATACCAAAGTCATTCAATTGTTGCCTTAGCCATATGGTTTGAGCACAGCAACTCCCTGCTGCAATTTACTCTGCTTCAGCAGTAGAGAGAGCAACACATGCGTGCTTTTTGCATTGCCATGAGATCAAGCTTGATCCAAGCAAGTGACAGGTACCACTGGTGCTCTTCCTATCAATCTTGCAACCTTCAAATTCTGAATCAGAGTAGCTAATCAAACTTAATGAAATGTTACCTGGATACCACAAGCCAACTTCTTTTGTTCCTTGTAGATATTTCAGAATCCTTTTAGCAGCATTGAAGTGTGATTCTTTAGGAGCAGATTGGAAACGAGCACACATGCACACTGCAAACATTATGTCAGATCTGCTGGCAGTGAGATACAATAGGGATCCTATAATTCCTCTGTCTTTAGTCTCATCAACAGGAATTCCAACTTCATCCTGATCCAAGTGACAGCTAGTTGAGAAGGGCGTGTTGATTGGTTTGCACTTGTCCATTTCAAATTTTCTCAGCAGATCCTTGCAATACTTGGCTTGATTTAAGAATATGCCATCCTTGAGTTGTTTGACCTACAAGACTAGGAAATAATTCAACTCACCCATCATAGACATTTCAAACTCACTCGTCATGATTTCCACAAAAGTTTCACACAATTCTCCATTGTTTGATCCCAAAATGATATCATCCACATAGACTTGCACTAGAATTGTGTCATCCCCTTTCTTCTTAATGAACAAGGTCTTATCTGATGTTCCTCTGTCATAGCCTTGTGAGGTAAGGAAATCACTTAGCCTCTCATACCATTGCCAAGGAGTTTGCTTAAGCCCATAGAGAGCTTTCTTGAGTTTGAACACATGTCCTGGACGTTGATGGTCTTCAAATCCTGGTGGCTGTGAAATAAATACCTCTTCATTTATATAACCATTCAAGATGGCACTCTTCACATCCATTTGGAATAGCTTGAATCCTTTGATGCAAGAGAAGGCAAGGAGCAGTCTGACAGCTTCAAGCCGAGCCACTGGTGCATATGTTTCATCATAGTCTATTCCCTCTTCTTGATTATACCATTTAGCCACTAGTCTAGCCTTATTTCTGGTAATCACCCCATGCTCATCCATCTTGTTTCTAAATACCCATTTTGTTCCAATGATGTTCATTTCAGGTATTCTAGGAACAAGAGTCCATACCTCAATCAGAGCAAATTGATTAAGTTCCTCTTGCATAGCCATAATCCAGTTACTGTCCTTGAGTACTTCATTCAGATTTTTAGGCTCCACTTGAGATACAAAGGCCATTGTCTCACAGAAATTAATCAAGAACTTCCTAGTTGAAACTTCTTTTTTAATATTCCCAATGACATTATCAAGGGTTAGGTCTCTTGGAGTTTTCCATTCCTTTGGCAAATCTGCAGAAACAGTAGGTTCTTGGACAACATGTGAGTCAGTAGTATCAATATGAATCAATTCATTTTTATTTAAAATAGATTTTAAATCATCACATTCCAGGTCATCTGTAACAATTTTAGGTATGCTATGATTAGTTTCATCAAATACAACATGCATTGATTCTTCTACTGTGAGCAATCTTTTATTGAAGACTCTATATGCATGACCATTCAAAGCATAGCCAATGTAAATACCTTCATCAGATTTTGCATCAAATTTACCCAAATTCTCTTTGTCATTGTTCAATACAAAGCATTTACATCCAAACACTCTAAGGTGACTCACACTAGGTTTTCTACCCTTATACAATTCATATGGTGTTTTCTTAAGGATAGGTATAATTAAGGTTATGTTTAACACATAAGCTGCAGTATAGACTACATCTTCCCAAAAATACTTAGGAAGCTTAGATTCGTTTAACATGGTTCTAGCAAGTTCCTCTAATGATTTGTTTTTCCTTTCAACTACACCATTTTGTTGGGGAGTCCTAGGGGCTGAAAAGCTATGTGATATCCCATGTTTTTCACAAAACCTTTCAAACTTAGCATTTTGAAACTCACCCGCATGATCACTACGAATGGATTTTATACAACAATCATTTTCATTTTGTAAAACCTTTCCTAACTTCTTAAAATCTTTGTAAGCACCATTTTTATATGCAAAAAAGAGAGTCCATGTGTATCTAGAATAGTCATCCACAATAACCAAAGCATACAGATTTCCAGCCAAGCTAGCAACTCTAGAGGGTCCAAACAAATCCATATGCAATACATCCAATGGATTTTTAGTAGAAACAATATCCTTTGAATTGAAGGAAGATCTGATTTGTTTACCTTTCACACAAGCATCACAGAGTCTGTTATCCTGAAATTTAATGTTAGGCAAACCAGAAACAAGATCTTTGGATTTCAATTTATTTAAGTGATTAGTGTGAATGTGAGCTAACCTCCTGTGTCACAGCCAATACTCATCACTTTTAGACAACAAACATTCATTTAAAGAATCAGTTTCCAGAATATCCAAGAGATATATGTTATTCACTCTCTTACTAGTAAACAACACCTTACCAGAGAAGTTATTTGAGATTGTGCAGCCATTTGACTTGAAGTTTACCTTGTATCCTTTGTCACATAGTTGGCTGATACTTAGAAGGCTATGCTTGAGTCCTTCCACATAAAGCACATTCTCAATAGTGGTTGAATTTCCAGTTCCAACAGTTCCCCTGCCCATAATTCTTCCACGGTTATTGTCCCCATAGGTTACATGTCCCTCAGCCTTGAGCTTTAAGCTGGTAAACTTGGTCAGGTCATCAGTCATATGTTTTGAACATCCACTGTCCAAATACCATTGGTTTCTCCTGCTGCCTTTCTGTAAAACAGAGCAAAAATAATACAAATGGTACCCTTTTCAGTATACGGTCCAGCAATGATTAAAACCTTTCCTTTGGTAGCCATTTGGCTAAGTTTTTAGGGACAAGATATTTTCTAGCAATACATGACCTAGAGGTATGTCCAGATTTCATACAATAAAAGCAAGTAACATGAGATGCCTTTTTTGCCACTGTTAAAGGATGAAAAACCTGTTTTTGCTGGAACAAAAAAACTTGAAAGCTTTTTAACATTGGTTATATTTCCAGGGTTATAACCAATTCCATTTTTGTTAAAAACAGCATTCTGTGAACCTAGAAGAGACTCAAGATTGTCTCTTCCCTTGGTGAAATTAGATAGGGTTTTCAGCAAATACTCCACTTGTTTTTTCAACTTTTTACAGTTTTAACAGGTTTTAATAGAAGCATGCAAGCAAGTTAATTCAAGACTTACAAGATCAGTTTTAAACTTATGCAGTTCTTCCTCAAGTGATTTTACTTTAGGTGCAATCGCATTATTTACCTTTTGCAATTTACTGCATATTACAGCCAACTCAAGTGATTTTACTTTAGGTGCAAGCGCATTATTTACCTTTTGCAATTTACTTTATATTACAGCCAATCTATTTGCCTCATCATGTGTTTCTTTGAAAGCAACAAGCAATTGATCATAATTGTCAGATTCCATAGAGAATTCACTCATCGAATCAGAGATTGATCCTTCATCTTTCATCATGAAGCACATATTGGTTTCCTCACTTTCAGTTGAAGAGCTACTTGTTGAAGACACTTCATTCTCTTCCCAAGAGATGTAAGCTCTTCTCCCCTTGCTCCTTTCAACCTTCTTGCTGGCTGATTTGTCCTTTGATTGATTGTTTGGACAGTCCATCTTGATATGCCCTGCTTTACCACAACCAAAGCAAGTGTAGTTAGAGGAATTGGATTCATTCGGTTTAGGATGCCTTCTTTTCTGTTGGTTCCTACTCTGTTTTTCTTCTTTAGGAATCTGCTGAACCTTTTTGTGAGTAGGCTGATTGTTTCATCATGTTCAACATCTTCTTTCTCCTCTTCGATGTCACTCTATGCACTTGCTTTTAGTGCAAGTCCCTTGGGTTTCCTTTCCACTGTTTCTTGCTGATGAGAATCAAATAAAGGAGGCTTTTATTAATGAAGGGAGAGGTCATTCACCTACACATTTGAAGTTCTTCCTTCTAGTCTTTTCAAAATTAAAAAGAAGACATAAAATAAAGAGAGGATCAAGCCATAAAGCCAAAGAAGTCTACAAGCTTTCAAGAATAGGCTTCATTTAAATATCTCTCTTTATAGTTTCTTTTATAAATTTGTAAATAATATAGAATGTTTAAATACATAGTTTTTAGGAAAGGTGCTTAGAGGGAAACCTTAGATACCTCTTTTGTAAAAGCATCTTTAGGCATTAGTTTAGAATTTTCTAAAAGGTGACTCTTCATGCTTCACTTTAGGTGCTAGAAGTGAGTAGCATGCAAGGGACTTTTGGTTAGCTTGTTTTGTAAGCTTCATGACCAGCCCTTGCTCCTATAAAAGGAGGGCTTAGGTCCTTCATAATGCAGATTTGGAATTTGTAGTATCAAAACTCTCCCAAATTGGTGATTGAGTGTAGTGAGAACTTGTCTTCTCCTCTTCCTAGTCTCATCTTGAGTGCCTTGGTTCTCTCAAGTGGCGGCATTGCACACTTATCTTGGAGCATTCACACTTCAAGTGGCGTGTTCATCAACCAAGAACTACAACCACATAAGTCCTCTTTCTTCTCCATCTTCTCATTCCATTTCCGTGCCTATTTGAATTCCTAAACATGTCTTAGGTTCCTTTCTTGCTTTCTATTCGGTGTTCTTGCTTATTTTCATGTTTCAATCGGTTCATCTTCTTTCTCCTTCGATTTGTTCGGTGCATTTCAGTTTTGAAGCATTTTAATCGGTTCATTTCATTTGTTATGCATTTTAATCGGTTCATTTGCATTTTTACATCTTTTAATCGGTTCAATTGGCAAGAAATGGGTCTTCCATGTGAGTTTGGTGTTTGGTGCAAGTTTTGGTGAGTTCTTGAAACATAGAACATTGATCCATTTCTATTAAAAGTGCCTATTCATTCTCCAACTCAAGTTGATTCCATAAAATGTCAAAGAATCATCTATATCTTGCTATTGGAATCACATCATGTGGTATCTAGAGTCTAGGCTTGTTTGAGCCTTTTGAGCTCCAACTCATGCTCCATTAATTTCCCAAATAGTGCAGCAATGGACAACTTTGACAGATCACGACTCTCTGATATGGCAGTCACTTTGGGTTGCCAGCTTCTATCGAGGAACTTCAGCACTTTTATGTTAAGTTCCTCTTTGTCAACTACCTTTCCCAGTCCAGTAAGATGATTCACAATGTGGGTGAACCTTTTTTGCACATCAACAATGCTCTCTTCGGGTTGCATTCTGAAAAGTTGATACTCTTGGATGAGAGAATGTTTTCTTGATCTCTTCACATCCTCAGTGCCTTCATGAGTAACTTCCAAGACTTCCCACATCTCCTTAGCTGAACTGCATTGAGATATTATGAAGAATTCATCCATTGTTAATGACGAAGTTATCATGTTCTTGGCTACAAGATCATATTGAGTTTTCTTCTTTTCACTCTCACTCCATTCAAATCTTGGTTTCACCACTTCTTCATCCTTGACAACCTGCATTGGCACATAAGGTCCATGGTC
Source organism: Phaseolus vulgaris (assembly GCF_051622355.1). Lineage (NCBI taxonomy): Eukaryota > Viridiplantae > Streptophyta > Magnoliopsida > Fabales > Fabaceae > Phaseolus > Phaseolus vulgaris. The sequence continues at coordinate 28,023,398 of NC_143505.1, read as the reverse complement.
CACAGCCTCCCAAATACACGAGTCAATAGATTCCATGAAAATTTTCATTCTAATTTTCCAAAAAGCATAATTCATCCCATTGAACATAGGGGGTCTATTGATAGACGATCCCTCAGCAAAAAGCACTTTAAACTCAGACATTATTGCAAACAAACTTGAGTAAAACACAAGTCCTAGCTCTTGATACCAATTGATAGGTTCAATAGTGTCAAAGTTCAAGAGGGGGGTCAATTGAGCTTTTAAAACTTCCGCACAAATTTGAATTTATTACAGAACAGAGACTAATAAATCGATTTATTTAGCAATGAACAAATTTATTTTTCTTATTCTCTTTAATGAATCAGTAACACAGTGTTGTGATTTCAAACGTTGAGCAAGATGATCTACAGGCAAGTTCAAATTGATTTCTACAGGATAAAATGAGAGAGCTAAACAATTAATCACAACCCTGAAGACAAAAAACAATTCTCCTTTTTTAAACCAATTAACAAATTGAGTTTACTTTTACAGAACACGAATTCCAATTATGTTTCACAGCACATACAAATTTACATAGAAGTTCTTCAGAAGTTTTTCCAAAAAATCAAGAACAATATAAACGTACCCAGAAAGAACATATTCAAACACAATTGAATAAATTTATTTCTTGACAGATTAGTTTAATCAGCGATTATTGAGTGCAGGGATTAAGAGAGAATGAACACAAAACAATTATACTGGTTCACTCAAATGAGCTACATCTAGTCTTCACCTAATCCAAGGTGAAATCCACTAAACCACAATTCAAAACAATTACAAAAACCACTGCTCTTGAACCCTACAAGAACATGGCACACCTTGCTGAAAAACACTATTCCAACACACACAACTCTTCAAGAAACCCTATCAAGAAGAGTTTTACAAACACACTTTACATGAAATTGAGATATGAAACGAATACACCTGATAGAGAATGCAGAAATCTGCCTTAAACTAATAGAGCAGATTGCTCACACAGTGACAACACCTCTAGCCAAGCCTTAGAACCAACCAAGAACAAGCACACTATGTGATTTGAAAAATCTTTCAAGAAGTCGTGCCAATCCTTTGAAATCTCTTTTATAACAGTTGTAAAACCAGTTTTCTCAACTATATCAACAACTTTTTAAAGCCAAAACAAACTCTCTTTTCATAGGAAACATTTTATAACAAACTTTCAAAAAACAGTTAAAGTTGTTACAAAAAGAACAGATTGAAAATAAAATGAACAGATTTATTTTCAAAGGTAGTGAGAGATTTTGTTATGTGTAGGAGACTTAGTCAAACTCCCTGGTGCAAGGATAAAACTGTGAAAAGCCTTTTAAGAGAAACATGGCACTAGACTAAAAAGAATCTATTCATTTACATAAGAACAGATTCATTTTCAAAACGATAACAAGTGAAACACAGTCGTTTTGATGGAATGAAAACTTAGTTAAGAAACTTGATGCATAAAACATGATTTTCAAAAAACACTTAATCAAGGCATCAGTTTAAGAAAAGAATCTATTTATTTAGAAAAGAACAAATTCATTTTCTATGCAGTAAATGATATTTTTTGCAAAACATGTGAAAAACGTTTTCATAAAACTTGTGCTTGCTCTTATCACATGGCCAGGGGTTTAGAGGTGAGTTACCTAGCAAAAAGCCTACTTTAAACTGTTGAAGATGGTTGCTGCCCCTTCAAGATTGTGTTTGATGAAAACTTCTATGTACATGAAAAAAACCATGTCTTATGCTATGGAAATACTGCTGTTTTTTTTCTGGTTTAAAATCTGGTGCAGTGCAGGTGCTTAAAGCAACAAAGCTATGAGGTTAGCTATGGGGATTTGTCTCCATCAAACAGGGGGAGATTTTTGAAGATGGTTGCTGCCCCTTCAAGATTGTGTTCCATGCTAGGTGAAGCTAGCTGAAACAGGGAGTTAATTCTGCACCTTAAAACCATGTCTTATGCTATGCAAATACTGCTGTTTTTTTTCTGGTTTAAAATCTGGTGCAGTGCAGGTGCTTAAAGCAACAAAGCTATGAGGTTAGCTATGGGGATTTGTCTCCATCAAACAGGGGGAGATTGTTGAAGATGGTTGCTGCCCCTTCAAGATTGTGTTTGATGAAGACTTCTATGTACATTCAATTTGTATTTTGCTTTGCTTTAAGTGTGTCTTAGGTAGTGCTTAGAGGTTGTCTAAGAGTGGGCTTTTTGCTGAGTAACTCACCTCATAACCACTGGCCATGTGATAAGAACAAGCATAAGTTTTCTTAAACTGTTTTTCACATGTTTTACAAAAAACACGTTTACTGCATAAAAATAAATCTGTTCTTTTCTAAATAAACAGATTCATTTTTACACTGATGCCTTGGCTAAGTCTTGTGAAAATTAGATTTTGTGCATCATGTATTTTGACTAAGTCTTCTACCTTTCAAAACGACTGTGTTTAAATAGTTAAGCTTTTCTGTTTTCGTTTTGAAAAATAAATCTGTTCATCTGTAAATGAATAGATTCTTTTTGTCTCTGGTGCCATGTCAAGCTTAAACGATTTTCAGTTTTATCTCAGCACCATAATGGTTGACTAAGTCTCCTCACTTAACAAATTCTCTAACTGCTTTTGAAAATAAATCTGTTCATTTTATTTTCAATCTGTTCATTTTATAACAGCTTTAACTGTTTTTCAAAATTCTGTTATAAGTTGGTTTTCTATAAAATGAAAACTTGTTTATGAGTTTAAACATCGTTCATACATTTGCAAAAACAAGTTTTGACAGCAGAGAATTAAGAGTTTAAAAAGGATTAGCATTTGTTCTTCAAAGATTTCAAAAATCACAAAGTGTTTGTTCTTGGTTTGGTTCCAAAAGCTTGGTGTGAGGTGCAGCTACTGTTCTAGCAATCTTGCCTACTGGTTTAAGGCAGATCTTTGTATCCTCAATCAGGTGTAGTCGTTTCACTTCTCATTTATTGTAATAGTTTGGTTGAACACTCTTCTTGATAGGTTTTCTTGAAGAGTGGGTGTGTGCTGAAATAGGTTTTTTCAGCAAGAGTACCTAAGTTCTTGTAGGTTTCAAGAACAGTGGGAATTGTACTTGGTTGTACTGTGTTTTAGTGATTTCCACCTGGTTTTGGTGAAGACTGGATGTAGCTCAGTTGAGTGAACCAGTATAACTGCTTGTGTTCATTCTCTCTCACTCTCTGCAATTTCGTGTCTGCATAATTGATAAAACAGCAAAGAAATAAATCTGTTCAAATGAAAATAAATCTGTTCTTTCTGGGCACTGTGCATACTGTTCTTAATTTCTGGAAAACTGTCTGGTTTCAATAAGAACACTGATAATCTGTTAAAGGCTAATAAAACAGGTTGAGTGTGATAGATTGCCACACTAATTGTCAAGCCCTTAACTGAACCTAAATCACATTATATGGAATTAAGGTTTGCTGTTTTTGTGTTTCAGTGTTTTTCAATCTAATATCAGTGTGTGTGCATCTGGAACATCTATCTGCATAATCTTGTGATTAACCTTGCTGTATAAACGCTTTTCAAACAAAAAAAGTGTCTAAATAAATCTGTTCATTTTAACATAAATCGATTTATTTTCTGTAAACTGTGTTAAACACTGTTTCTGCGAGAAAGTTTTAAAAGGTCAATTTACCCCCCCTCTTGAACTTTGGCACTATTAAACCCAACAATTGGTATCAAGAGCTAGGACTTGTATTTTAATCAAGTTTGTTTGTAATAATGTCTGAGTTTAATGTGTTTTTTGCTGAAGGATCTGCTGTTAATAGACCACCTATGTTCAATGGAATGAATTATGCATTTTGGAAAGTTAGAATGAGAATTTTCATGGAATCCATTGATGCATTAATTTGGGAAGCTGTGGTCAATGGACCTTATGTGCCAATGCAGGTTGTCAAGGATGAAGAAGTGGTAAGGCCAAGATCAGAATGGAATGAGACCGAAAGGAGGAAGGCTCAACATGATCTTGTGGCCAAGAACATCATAACCTCTGCATTGACAATGGATGAGTTCTTCAGGATATCCCAATGTAAGTCAGCTAAGGAGATGTGGGAAGTCTTAGAAGTGACTCATGAGGGTACTGAAGATGTGAAGAGGTCAAGGAAACATGCTCTCATCCAAGAATATGAACTGTTCAGAATGCAACCCGAGGAGAGCATTGCTGATGTGCAGAAAAGATTCACCCATATTGTGAATCACCTCACTAGCTTGGGAAAAGAATTTGACAGAGAGGAACTCAACATAAAGATATTGAAGTGCCACGACAGAAGCTGGCAACCAAAGGTGACTGCCATATCTGAAAGCCGTGATCTGTCAAAGTTGGGAACTGCTGCACTGTTTGGAAAGCTGATGGAGCATGAGCTAGAGCTCAAAAGACTCAAAGAGCAGGAAACAACAGAGAGAAAACCCAAAGGTCTTGCACTGAAAGCAACTGAACTGAATGAGATCAAGGAAGAAAAAGAAGATGCTGAAGATGATGACACAATCAGCCTTCTTACAAAAAGATTCAGCAAATTCCTGAGGAAGAAAAGCAAAAATAGGAACCAGCAGAAAAGAAGGTATCCCAAACCCAATGATTCAAGTTCCTCTAAATATACTTGCTTTGGCTGTGGCAAAACAGAGCATATCAAAACAGATTGTCCAGACAATCAAACAAGGGACAAATCTGCCAGCAAGAAATTTGAAAGGAACAAGGGAAGAAGAGCCTACATCTCATGGAAGGAAAATGAAGCATCCTCAACCAGCAGCTCTTCAACAGAAGATGAGGAGAACAATTTGTGCTTCATGATGAAGGATGAGGAGTCAAGCTCTGATTCAGTAAGTAATTTTTTTGCTGATTCTGATAACTATGATGATTTGCTTGCTGCCTTCAAGGAAACACATGATGAAGCAAATAGGCTAGCTGTAATATGCAATAAGCTGCAAAAGGTAAATAATGTGTTAGCACCTAAGGTAAAAACACTTGAGGAAGAATTGCATAAGGCCAAAACAGATTTGGTAAGTCTTGAACTAACTTGCTTGCATGCTTCTATTAAAACCTGTGAAAACTACAAAAAATTGGAAAAACAAGTGGAGTATTTGCTGAAAACCCTTTCCAATTTCACCAAGGGAAGAGAAAACCTTGAGTCTCTCCTTGGATCACAGAATGCTGTTTTCAATAAGAATGGACTTGGTTATACCCCTGGAAATTTAACCAATGTCAAAAAGCTTTCAAGTTTTTTTGTTCCAGCAAAATCAGTTTTTTCAGCTTTTAACAGTGGCAAAAAGGCATCTCATGTAACCTGTTTTTACTGCATGAAATCTGGTCATACCTCTAGGTCTTGCATTGCTAGAAAGCATCTTGTGCCTAAGAACTTAGCAAAATGGCTACCAAAGAGAAGGTTTTAATCTGTGTTGGACCCTATACTGAAAAGGGTACCATTTGTATAATTTTTATTCTGTTTTGCAGATTGGCAGCAAGAAAAATCAGTGGTACTTGGACAGTGGTTGTTCCAAGCATATGACTGGGGATCTTACAAAGTTTACTAGCTTGAAGCTCAAAGCAGAAGGACATGTAACCTATGGTGATAATAACCGAGGGAGGATTTTGGGCAGAGGAACTGTTGGAACAGGGAATTCAACAACCATTGAGAATGTGCTCTATGTAGAAGGACTCAAGCATAGTCTTCTCAGCATAAGTCAGCTTTGTGACAAAGGATACAAAGTGAATTTTGGGTCAAAAGGCTGCACAATCTCAAGTAATTCATCTAGTAAGGTACTGTTTACTGGTAAGAGAGTGAATAACATATATCTGCTGAATATCATGGAAACTAACTCTTCAAATGAGTGTTTACTGTCCAGAAGTGATGAGTCTTGGTTGTGGCACAGGAGGTTAGCTCACATACACACAAATCACTTGAATAAATTGAAACCTAAAGATTTAGTTTCTGGTTTACCTAACATTAAATTTCAGGACAACAGGCTTTGTGATGCTTGTGTGAAAGGTAAACAAATCAAATCCTCTTTCAAGTCAAAGGATATTGTCTCTACAAAAAATCCATTGGATGTGTTACATATGGACTTATTTGGTCCATCTAGAGTTGCTAGCTTGGCTGGAAATTTGTATGCTTTAGTTGTTGTGGATGATTACTCTAGATTTACATGGACTCTATTTCTTGCACATAAACATGATGCTTACACTGCCTTTAAGAGATTAGCAAAAATTCTGCAAAATGAAAATGGTTGCTGCATAAAATCAATTCGAAGTGATCATGGGGGAGAGTTTCAAAATGCTAAGTTTGAGAGGTTCTGTGAGAAGCATATGATAGCACATACCTTTTCAGCCCCTAGGACACCCCAACAAAATGGTGTAGTTGAAAGGAAAAATAGATCATTAGAGGAACTAGCTAGAACTATGTTAAATGAATCTAAGCTTCCTAAGTATTTTTGGGCTGATGCAGTTTATACTGCAGCTTATGTGTTAAATAGAACCTTAATAAGACCAATTCTTAAGAAAACCCCATATGAACTATATAAGGGCAGAAAACCTAGTGTGAGCCACCTTAGGGTATTTGGGTGTAAATGCTTTGTATTGAATAATGGCAAAGAAAATCTTGGTAAGTTTGATGCTAAATCTGATGAAGGTGTGCACATTGGTTATGCTTTGAATGGTCATGCATATAGAGTCTTCAATAAAAGGTTGCTTATAGTAGAAGAATCAATGCATGTTGTTTTTTATGAAACTGATCATAGCATATCTAAAACTGTTGCTGATGACCCTGACAGTAATGAATTTAAATCTGTTTTAAATCAAAATGAATCGATTCATTTTGATACTGCTGATACACATGCTATACAAGAATCTACTGCAGCTGCAGGTTTTCCAAAAGAGTGGAAAACCCCAAGAGATTTAACCCTTGATAATGTCATTGGGAACATTGAGAAAGGAGTATCAACTAGAAAATCCTTGAACAATTTCTGTGAAGCAATGGCCTTTGTATCTCAAGTTGAACCCAAGAATCTGAACGAAGCTCTCAAGGACAACAACTGGATTTTAGCTATGCAAGAGGAACTGAATCAATTTGCTCTTAATGAGGTCTGGACTCTTGTACCTAGAATACCTGAAATGAATATAATTGGGACAAAATGGGTATTTAGAAACAAGATGGATGAGCATGGAGTGATCACTAGAAACAAGGCTAGGCTTGTAGCTAAAGGGTACAATCAAGAAGAAGGGATAGACTATGATGAGACCTATGCACCAGTGGCTCGGTTAGAAGCTGTTAGATTGCTGCTTGCCTTCTCCTGCATCAAAGGGTTCAAGCTTTTTCAAATGGATGTGAAAAGTTCCTTTCTAAATGGCTATATAAATGAAGAGGTATTTGTTTCACAACCACCAGGTTTTTGAAGACCATCAACATCCAAAATATGTGTTCAAACTCCAAAAGGCTCTCTATGGACTCAAGCAAGCTACTAGACAATGGTATGAGAGGCTAAGTGATTTTCTCACCTCACAAGGCTATGACAGAGGCACATCAGATAAGACCTTGTTCATTAAGAAGAAAGGAGATGACTCAATTCTAGTACAAATATATGTGGATGATATCATTTTTGGATCAAACAATGGAGAATTGTGTGAAGCTTTCATGAAAGTCATGAAAAGTGAGTTTGAAATGTCAATGATGGGTGAGTTGAACTATTTTCTAGGCTTGCAGGTCAAACAACTCAAGGATGGCATTTTCTTAAGTCAAGTTAAGTATTGCAAGGATCTGCTGAAGAAATTTGAAATGGACAAGTGTAAACCAATCAGCACACCCTTCTCAACAAGCTGTCATTTGGATCATGATGAAGCTGGAATTTCTGTTGATGAAACCAAATACAGAGGGCTCATAGGATCACTACTGTATCTCACTGCCAGTAGGCCAGATATAATGTTTGCAGTGTGCATGTGTGCAAGGTTTCAATCTGCTCCTAAAGAATCACACTACAATGCTGTCAAAAGGATTTTGAAGTATTTACAAGGAACTAAAGAAGTTGGCTTCTGGTATCCAAGTAATATTTCATTAAGCTTAACTGGATATTCTGATTCAGATTTTGCAGGTTGCAAAATTGATAGGAAGAGCACAAGTGGAACCTGTCATTTGCTTGGATCAAGCTTGATCTCATGGCAATGCAAAAAGCAGGCTTGTGTAGCTCTTTCCACTGCTGAAGCAGAATACATTGCAGTAGGGAGTTGTTGTGCTCAAACTATATGGCTAAGACAACAATTGAATGATTTTGGTATCTTACTTAACCATATACCTCTGCTGTGTGATAATACAAGTGCAATCAACTTAACCAAAAATCCTGTCAGGCATTCAAGAACCAAACACATTGAAATTAGGCATCATTTTCTAAGGGAACACATATCTAATGGAACATGTGATATTAAGTTCATTGGTACTGATTTACAACTTGCTGATTTGTTCACAAAACCATTAGCCAAAGATAGGTTTAATTTTCTGCTTAATGAATTGGGTATTATAAATGTCAATTGTGCCTAGCAGTGAAAAATTAAATCTGTTTATTCGTAATTGAATGTGTTTATTTTCTGCACTGATATGCATTGATGACTAGGAAAGAGAATTTATGATCTTTGACTGCTTGACTGACTTAGTGGGCATTAACCTCTGTACCTTTGACGGTTTTGGTCATGGTTATGTAACCGATTTGATGGTTTGGGTGCTCAATAAAAGTTTGAGTGTATGCATCGTGACCCTAAATATTTGGTGCATATTTTCAAAGATTCTCTGCACAAATTCAGAGCATAAAATCTTCATGCATATCCACTCATAACTGCCATATCAATCCATTTATTCTGCTATAAATCTGTGTGAATATTTGCTATCCACATTGGCTGCCTCTCTTTGATTCTCACCATTAGAAACAAGAAATATTTTCTGGTTCAAACATGGCTTCGTCTTCAAGACAAAAACAGAAAAGGAAGGGAAAGCAAACCACCTCTCAAGGAGTACTAGAAGGTTGGTTCGCTGGAAATGAAGAAGGCATCAATGCCTACATTCATGAGACAAGCAGGAAGCAGATCAACATACCCAAGGTGCTGGATTTCAACTGGCTGAAATCTGAAAAACTGGTAGAAACAAGGGCTGTGTTGAAGCACCAGAAACTGAAAAAGCTGCTGGAATTAACGGGTAATGTTTATCCTGACTTGGTTAAGGTGTTTTATAATAACCTCACATTGGATGGGAAGAATGTTGTCTCTTATGTGAAAGGAATTAAGATGAAGATCACAAGTGAGGTGTGGAACTTTGTGGCTGGAATAAAATATGCTGGATTGAAAGTAGGAAAGGGAATACCAGTGGAATTTCAGAATTCAACAAGCTGCAATATTATAAGAGTTGCATGAGGAATCCTACAGAGAGTATAAACAGGTTCCATGCAGGGCATTTGAACCTCACTCCACGTCTAGTTGCCTACATCATAACATGGCAACTTATTCCAAGAGGGACAAACCATGCTGTCCTACATGAAGAGGATCTCATTCTCCTATATTGCATCATGAACCAGATTAAGGTAAACTGGGTTTTCATTATCAATGAACACATGCTCAAATAAAAAAGGTTCCCTATGCTATAATTGTTTCCAAATTGATTGATTACTTTGGTATTGATGTTACAAATGAGAGAAACGACCCTATCAAGGCTGTAAGTGAGATTGATACTTCAACTCTCACCAAAATGGGTTTTCACAAAATTGAGGACAAGTGGGTGGTTCTCAAAGGGAATGACCCTCAAGCAGAACATGAGGCATCAAACCTCCACAATGAGGATGAGGATGAAGCTGTTCCTATGGATGATGACTCACCTGCTACTCAATCTGTGCATGAGGAAGCTGCTACAAATGCCATAGTTGCCTATCAAGCTCCAGAATACCGAGGAGAACCAATGTCTATGTTTGAGAGGCAAGTGCTGTATCGTCTTGATGTAATGTCTGCAGAACAAAGGGCATACTTTGAGACTACTCATGCAAGGTTTCAACACCTTGATGATCAGATTGAAGGGGTTCAGGCACAACTTGCAGAGCTTTACTACAAGGATCAGTAGTTCTCTGTTTTTAATGCTTTCTTTATCAGCTTTCAAATGTCTGTAATGCTGAACAATATGGTTTATTTTCTGAACTATTATGGTTATGGTTCCTGTTTCATATTTGTTTTTTTCCCTATGTTTATATGCTGTTTGATGAATCCAAAGGAGGAGAAAAATAGCTGAAAAATAGCTCACCATGCTAGGTGAAGCTAGCTGAAACAGGGAGTTAATTCTGCACCTTAAAACCATGTCTTATGCTATGCAAATACTGCTGTTTTTTTTTCTGGTTTAAAATCTGGTGCAGTGCAGGTGCTTAAAGCAACAAAGCTATGAGGTTAGCTATGGGGATTTGTCTCCATCAAACAGGGGGAGATTGTTGAAGATGGTTGCTGCCCCTTCAAGATTGTGTTTGATGAAGACTTCTATGTACATTCAATTTGTATTTTGCTTTGCTTTAAGTGTGTCTTAGGTAGTGCTTAGAGGTTGTCTAAGAGTGGGCTTTTTGCTGAGTAACTCACCTCATAACCACTGGCCATGTGATAAGAACAAGCATAAGTTTTCTTAAACTGTTTTTCACATGTTTTACAAAAAACACGTTTACTGCATAAAAATAAATCTGTTCTTTTCTAAATAAACAGATTCATTTTTACACTGATGCCTTGGCTAAGTCTTGTGAAAATTAGATTTTGTGCATCATGTATTTTGACTAAGTCTTCTACCTTTCAAAACGACTGTGTTTAAATAGTTAAGCTTTTCTGTTTTCGTTTTGAAAAATAAATCTGTTCATCTGTAAATGAATAGATTCTTTTTGTCTCTGGTGCCATGCCAAGCTTAAACGATTTTCAGTTTTATCTCAGCACCAGAATGGTTGACTAAGTCTCCTCACTTAACAAATTCTCTAACTGCTTTTGAAAATAAATCTGTTCATTTTATTTTCAATCTGTTCATTTAATAACAGCTTTAACTGTTTTTCAAAATTCTGTTATAAGTTGGTTTTCTATAAAATGAAAACTTGTTTATGAGTTTAAACATCGTTCATACATTTGCAAAAACAAGTTTTGACAGCAGAGAATTAAGAGTTTAAAAAGGATTAACATTTGTTCTTCAAAGATTTCAAAAATCACAAAGTGCTTGTTCTTGGTTTGGTTCCAAAAGCTTGGTGTGAGGTGCAGCTACTGTTCTAGCAATCTTGCCTACTGGTTTAAGGCAGATCTTTGTATCCTCAATCAGGTGTAGTCGTTTCACTTCTCATTTATTGTAATAGTTTGGTTGAACACTCTTCTTGATAGGTTTTCTTGAAGAGTGGGTGTGTGCTGAAATAGGTTTTTTCAGCAAGAGTACCTAAGTTCTTGTAGGTTTCAAGAACAGTGGGAATTGTACTTGGTTGTACTGTGTTTTAGTGATTTCCACCTGGTTTTTGTGAAGACTGGATGTAGCTCAGTTGAGTGAACCAGTATAACTGCTTGTGTTCATTCTCTCTCACTCTCTGCAATTTCGTTTATGCATAATTGATAAAACAGCAAAGAAATAAATCTGTTCAATTGAAAATAAATCTGTTCTTTCTGGGCGCTGTGCATACTGTTCTTAATTTCTGGAAAACTGTCTGGTTTCAATAAGAACACTGATAATCTGTTAAAGGCTAATAAAACAGGTTGAGTGTGATAGATTGCCTCACTAATTGTCAAGCCCTTAACTAAACCTAAATCACATTATTTGGAATTAAGGTTTGCTGTTTTTGTGTTTCACTGTTTTTCAATCTAATATCTGGAACATCTATCTGCATAATCTTGTGATTAACCTTGTTGTATAAACGCTTTTCAAACAAAAACAGTGTCTAAATAAATCTGTTCATTTTCACATAAATCGATTTATTTTCTGTAAACTGTGTTAAACACTGTTTCTGCGAGAAAGTTTTAAAAGGTCAACTCACCCCCCCTCTTGAACTTTGGCACTATTAAACCCAACATAAACAACCTCTAATCTATACCTAAGATATCCTTAAAGAAAATACAAAAACTAAGGAAAAATACACATTTGGCTTCATCAAACACTTTGTCTTGAAGGGGTAGCATCCATCTTCAACAGTATGGACCGAACGGTCAACACCGCAATTCGACTTTCATGACCGAATCAACCGGCTCCCACACGTCTGTGCGGGTCGACCGACACACTCAGCCCATTAACGCTCAAATCAAGGTCAGCATAGGTAAACCACCATTAAGAACTAGGTAATACTTCACTAATCCGACCCAATAAGGTAAGTCCATTAAAATAATATAAATAGCGCACATTCCAAGAACAAGGTACATCATTAATTACTGTACTCATCCGAGTGTCGAACGCCCTTTGCTAACTTGAGCGTCAGAGTGTCTTCTGCAGGTACTTCCCATTCGACATGAGTAGCTCGAAGAAAGAGTAGCACGAAGATTGAAGAAGTAGGCTGAAGCGTGAGTTGACCGACCGATAGGAAGAAGAAAAAACGAAGTTAGTCAACAGTTCTCTAGATCTCATCTACCTAGCAGGAACAAAAGTTATGTAATTAGGAACAAAAGTTATGTAGTTAGGATGAACAAATTCTTAAAGAGAATATGACAAGTTCTCTAGGGATTTAGATATTAGAGAATTTAAGTATAACGTTGAATAAACATAATTCATAATCTTTTATATGAATTTGTTAATGATTCATGGATAATGAACAATTTATCAAGTTTAATATCAAATCGCTATTTTCAATTACAATTTTTATCTGCTTAATATAATTTTCTCACTCTCCATCACCGCTTCCAAATCATTACTGAAATAATATATCATCCCATTTTCATTTGCACGTGATTAGTTTTTTTTAGTGTTAGTAATTTTTAAATTGAAATTTCACAATTGAAATAGGTCACCTCTGTGCATATGGCATCAAGAAAGACTAATATATATCTGTATATTTTCAAGTTTTTTCTTGTCTAAATTAAATTGTATCACAGTCATCTGAACAACAGGATAAAAATATATTAAGTATAGTGTAAAACAAGTTTTTTTTCAGCTGATGTTGGCATAAAATAAGGAGAAAATAGAATGGACTAGATGTCCTTGAATGGTCAATTATTTTATTCAGATTGAGTGATAATACTTTAACAGGATTATTCTTTTATATTTTCATTTGAAAATTTTAAAGATATTATTATTTTATTTTAACTTTTTTAATATTTTTTTATATTAATTAAATACAATATTTTATTATTATTTTGTAAAGTAAAAATAAGTAAAAGATAGGAATAATCAAAGCATAATTTTCCATTAAGATTATAATATAACTTATACTACTACACATACAAATATACTCTTTATACACATTCTTATTGAGATCAACTGTCATTCTTTCGAAGTATTTCTGTAACTATTGTGAGTTTTTCGAGTTGTTTTGTCGAGTGGTGAGACACTTGTATAAGATTTTCAGATGCTAAGTCAATAAGAATATAAATGATTTTGTAAGTGAGTGAATGAAAAATGATATTAAATTAGTTCCTGAAATAATGAAGGTATTTATAGACTTTTAAGTCAAGATAGAGGTCCAATAAAATGACTAGTTTATCGTAATCGTTAGGCCACGTTTTCTTTACGTGTGTCCTATTATTTTGGATAGTTGACGGTTAAAGCTGAATTGTGAATAACTTGGGTAGTTATTGTCATGCTATAAGGTAAACTCTCATAATTGTTTAGCGGATTTTTCCCACTAAAACATTATATATTATAAATTTCTATATTTTAAGTAGTGAATAGTAATATATATATATATAAATATTATTTTTTTCCTCCTCCTAAAACCACACTATTTTCAGAAATTCAGAACCAGAAGTTTGTATGTGGAGGGGCTTGAAGAAAGGATATAGCATCTTAATTTTGAAGTTGTTGCATTATATTAAGGTATGGCCATCCATAAGGGCTTCTCTGATATGACGTTTGTATGCTTTGTGGTAAAGATTGAAATTAGTTAATAAAGATCGAACCGAAAGTATGCTGAGGGCAATTTTTACATTTTCTTTGGGGACCATGTTCGGGATGTTTCTTAGTCGGAAGAAACAAGAGCTTTTCTCTATGAATAATGATGACGTTAACAAGAAAGTCCTTGTTAGCCAATCCTCAGTGCAGCGAAAAAAACCCTGAATGATGGATACATATCCTATGCTACATCATTCTTATAGCTTAATGAAAATATATATAGTATTTCAATTACAACGTTTTGATTTATAATTTTATAATGTTGATGAACTCTGTCTGTATATATATATAGAGAGAGTGAGAGATATAGATATATAGATTGAGATCGACCTTGTAACTCTTAATTATAAATTATGTTTATATTATTTAAGAATTACATACTGGATTTATAACGTTAGAATTGTGAATTATGTGTAGTCTTTCACTTATGCGTGAGGCATGTCTTTGACTGTGTATGACCCAAATATATTCTAATTGAAGTTTTATGAAAACTCAGTAAAACAATTTCCAAACTATGTTTCTTTACTGTTAAAAAAACTCTACCCAAACAGAACTATATTTCATTAAAACAATCTTGCAATCAGTTGTTCCTCGAAATTTAGCTTTTGGGACATAAAGCTAACGACCCTTATATATACATTTTAAGATATTGTAAGAAAACATAAACATGTATTTAAAAATAGTATGTTTTATTACATTATTCAAACAACATAACTTTTGCAAATACATAAAAAATATTTCATATATAAATATATTTTTTACCCACACATATGTATATAATATTCTCCTCAATTATTATTTAAAAAATATATATAAAGAACCAAAAATTGGTTTCTTTATTAGTATTTAAAAGTACAATATCATTAAGCATAACATCAATATTAATACTTTTTTAATAAATTTATTTTAAATCTTTTTTCTTTATTAAAACTCACATACTCATCATTATGAAGTTTTACATTCCATCTAGACAAACACCTAAAATGATGGCAAATTCATGAAGCTCTTCTTAGAATCATGTGAAAGATGGTGCGGAAGCCATGGATGTGTATGTGCAAGATCCTCCTAGGAGCTATGGTGATCTTGAAGGTGCATGATATGTATGGGATTAAGGAGGTTCGGCCAGCCCTATGGTAAGTGAGGAAGATGAAGATTAGAGCCTAGAAACTAGGTAGAAGCAAAGCATGGCAGAATGTTGGCAGCATAACTTTACTCACAATAATCTTGCAATACATGAGGTTGGCTCCTCCTTTTATAGGCTAAGGAGGACCAGATTTGATGACCTAAATGCTACACAAATGTAAGCCAAATGAAATGTAAATGTGAAGCACATGGGTGCACATGGGTGCACATGGTCCTTTATTAGTAAAGGCTTCTAGAAACCTTTAGCTAATCAAGGTTAATGCTTCCTTAATTCTAATGTGCAGTAAATTAAACAATTGTCCACATGCTTATGCTATTACACCTCATTTAAAGCTAAACTACACTTGATGGGCCTTCACGGAATATGTGCTATTAGGCCTTTTTCCATTCATAGCTTGATCCAAGTCTTCTTGTTCTAGACGCTCTTGGCTTGGTCTTAGACGCTCTTGGCTTGGTCTTAGACGCTCCTAGCTTGATCTTAGATGCTCCTAGCTTGGTCTTAGATGCTCCTAGCTTGGTCTTAGACGCTCCTAGCTTGGTCTTAGACGCTCCTAGCTTGATCTTTAGACGCTCCTAGCTTGGTCTTGGACGCTCCTAGCTTGGTCTTGGATGGTCTAGATGCTCTTGCCTTGGGGTCTAGACGTTCTTGACTTGGCTCTTGCCTTTCATGGAAGGGTGTGCTTGGCCCTCTTCCATCATCCCCTCCCTCTTGAAAAGGATTTGTCCTCAAATCCAATGCTTTTGCTTCCTAGGGGAATGATTGTGGCTGGATGGTGTCCATCATCTCCTCCTTCTTGAGAAGATCTATCCTCAAATCTACAGACTTGATCTCGGATAGTAACCTTTTGATTCGCCAAAGCTTGTCCTCCTGGATCAAATGTCCACCTATAGAAATAATCAAATAAAGCATAGGTGTTAGTTTGCAAATTAATTTTACTAGGTTGCCATTTTTGTTTTTCTTTTGGTTTTGGCAACCTTGGACAAAGTTTCTCTTTTAATGGTTGTGTGTGGTCTCTAATCATCTTATGTATTTTAAAATGTTCATTTGTGGTTACTTTCTCTTTAGGCATAAATCCTATAGAAGATGGTAACAACTTAAAAGGAGAAAGATGATTGAACCCACACATAACTTTAAAAGTAGAAATATAAGTAGTTTTGTGAACTACTTTATGGTATGTTTGCTCACCTCTAGAGTTGTGTGTGCACTTCATGATTATTCTAGGCATAGTAGAAAGAGCTAGATTTTCAAATATATTTTGACCATGCTTTTGAGGATGATAAGAATTTAAAGTGTGCACTTTAGTTGCAAGTTTTCCAAAGGAAATCCTCAAATCATGGTTTGCGAAATTTGGAACTCTATTGAACACTATGCTTGAAGATAAACCATGAAGATGTATCACTTCTCTAGAGAAGAGTTTATCCATAACCATGAAGATTGAATCACAACCTTTTGTTGTCCTAGGGAGTTTTAATATGAAATTTATATCTTCCCAAGGATCATTTGCAAAAGGTGAAGGAGTATAGAGTTTATGAGACATTGCCTTGGGCGTAGTTTGAAAACAAGAATTGTACCTAAGGTAATGTCTTTGAACTTCTTTTCTCATGGGGGACAAAAGTTTTCCTTTTAAAAGCTCTAGAGTTTTATCAACTCTAATTTGTCCCATGAGTTCTCCTTCATGAAGACTTTTTCTCTTATGTGTAAGGATAGTCTCGTTGTGACAACCATTGTTTATAAGGATTTGTACACTTTGCAATGGTTGTCTCAATAAGACATGACAAGTTTCTTTAGGCACTACTTCACATAAAAAATTGTTTTTGTAGATGCTTATAAAAAACTTGACATTCACTTGGTGATATCCTAGCACATATGAGAAATAATCTATTTCATTTTTATCTATGCAAGCTTCTTTTAAAGACTCTTCTTTTTCACTTAGGCTTGCAAGTGTTCCTTTACAAAAGATAAGGCTTTGAGGTTGTTCAACAAGACACATATTTTCAAAGGTATTTTTAAATCTTTGGTCTTGTTGAATGACCTTGTGGGAAGGAACACTCTTCTCCCACGCCTTTTGTTCTTCAAGGGTCTTCTCATGCTTTTCTTTTTCTTCTTTTTCTTTAACTTCCCTTTCGACTTCCCCTCTTTTCGTTTGTGTTTTTATTTCCTTTCTTTCTTTATGGGAAGCAAACAATTTTTCTACCCTCATTTCCCAATCTAGGCAAGCTTCTATATTTTCTTTTCCATGGAAATGGGGTTGGTCTACCCTAACCTCTCTTGGGTTTTCTTGTTCTTTTCTATCTCTTCTATGTCTTCTAGGGGGTGCTTGATAATAATCATTTACTCTAATGCTTTCCTCCCCAAAAGAATCATGATCTTTAGAGATATATGCATGAGAAGGTAATTTTTTTAGAATGTGAGACTTCTCATCCTTTGCTTTAGTCAAAACATTAAGTTTAGTCTCACTCTCCAATTGTCTATATGCAATTGATTGCACAGTTTGTGAATCTTCTTTCAAAAGAGTTTTTAAAGATTTTAATTCACTTCCAATAGACTTTGTAGAATGAGAAGAAGAAGACATGACTAAAACTTTGTGTATACAAGTATTTTACCTTGAGAAAATTTAGGGAAGTCAAAGAAGGTAGTCTTCCAGGTAAGGGAGGTGAGTCACAGTGGACTTCTTAAGTACCAAGCCTTGCCTTAGCCAAAGACTATCCCTTAATGCTTCACACAAAACTTTCTCTTAGTAAACCACTTAAACACAATCAAGTTGAAGAAATCAGATTTTAATGCAAGGAAAAACAATGCAAGCTAACTAATTAACCAAGCAAAAAGAATTAACAAAACTTAACAAAGCAACACAATTTGCAAAAACGAAACTGTTCCGTCCGGTTGACCTGGGACGTCTTCGTGCGCGACCGCAACCGTCAGCTAGGGACTCCCTCCCACTGGTTACCTGTGTAATCCTGCAAAGAAGGACAAAAGGGCGCCCTAGCGGCCGTTTGCACTCCGACACTCAAGTCAGCCCGCAAGAAACACCAAAAACTGTGCACCTCCGTATCGGAGCACCGCGTGTGGCACTCTGAAGGTGGTAAAAACAAAGAACTGTGTCTAGTGTATATTTCTCCTTCTAGCAAAAATCTTCCCCTAGTCCCTTGTGCGTAACCTCAAAGCTCGAACAAGCAACTAGAGAGTTTCTGGGAAATTTGCCAAAAAGTCCAACCCTGTTTCCAACATTCTCTGCGCTATTTAAACTGCCCAAGCATTTAAAGCGCCTTAAAGCGCTTTTAATCATAAAACGTAACGCACTTAATTAGCGCGTCTAATTATAAAACGTAGCGCATTTAAGACGTTGAAACGCTTGGGAGCCTTTATAGTACCTTAAACGCTCGAAACAGAAACTATATTGAATGACTTTAATTACCTGGTACCTGACTGAATGGTGTTTTTATTCTGACCTGGCTGTCGTACATGTGGAGGGCCTCACAGCGCCGTGACCCCACCTGGGACATTTCTGCCCATCTGGGGACGTTTCTACGTGTGAGTCCTCCTGCTTGGGAGTGCTACTGCGCAAGGGGTGACTTTTTGGGTGCCAACTCATGCCCCCAATTATCTAGTCACTCACTTTGAGAGCGTATCTGCCTTCCTCTCGTACCCTGCACCTGACTGCCCTGGGCGTGACCCTCCCCTTGAGTCGTATCTGCCCAAAGGCGTCCCTGAGGCGGCAGGGGTACTTCACGAGTCAAGCTGCCCTACACTGGTGCTATCACTATGGCCTTGAAGCCACCCTTTCCTTCTCTTTTTCACTGCCCCGGATCATCGGGACCTGAGGCCTTCCCACGGTGTCGCTCCCTCCATGGTCTTTCCTACCCAAGGGTATCGGGGAACTACACTGTGATTGCCTTGCCTTAGCGATACTTGATCATGGCGACGCCTTGGTTGGGCGACGCCTTCACCTAGGCGACGCCTTGTGTTGACTTTGACTACAGGCGTTGACTTTGACCTTGACTTTGTCAACGCCCGGATACGGGACGGTACAGAAACTAATTAAGCAATAGAAAAGCAATAAAAAACAATTAACAATTGCGAATTAGAAAACTCTACACTAGTCGGCCCTAGGTGAGGCTTCTTGGACACTTGGAGCCCTTGAAGACACACTCACCGTCTAATCACGTAATTAAAGAAGTAATTAACACAAGTTAAGTAGCAAAGACAAAAATTAAGAAAACTCCCTTTGTTGATCTTTTTTTGTTTTTGCTATTGGCACTTCCTTGGTTGTTTTTCCTTGTTGGGCCCTCCAAGTGTTTGTGGTGTTTTGAGAAGTGTTTTGATTCTGCCTTTGCCTTTGTTCTCCTTAGAATTAAGGACTTAATTCTACAATTCCAGCACCTATCAAGAAGACTAGACCTTACCCAAGTCAAATTTCTACTCAATTAAGCACCAAAAGAGAATAAATTCCAGCACCAAATTTAGAGGCCAAAGAATAAAAGCAAAAAACAATTTAATTGGAAAACGGTACCACACAAATGGAGTTAGATTGTGACAACTAGAAAGAGTTTCAAGAATATTAGACAAGTAAATAAAGGTACTCAAATAAAGGTAGGCACACAAAAAGAATCCTAAGAATAGCACTAGAATTAGATTACAAAATAAAAAACAGCACCACTGAAAAATTGTTGTGGGCCAGAGAACGTGTTTTTCCCCAATTTATGCTGAGCTGTCCTTTTAGAATTTGCCTATGAAAATTTATATGCAAACTATTCAAGATCTTAGCTAATATATGGCGTTGGAATCACTCCAAACGCATGAGCCATTTTGTTTTAATAATTTTTACAAAATCAGTGTTCGGTTACGCCAGCTTGAGCGCCCAGATTTTGCACACTGTTTTTAAAATATTTATCATTTTTTTTCTATTGACTCTTTTGAGCTGATTCTTTTTTTGTCTTTTCTATAACAGCTCAATATTGCATATTCCAGAGAATAAAAAATTTCCTATGAGTGAAAATATTTTTCTGGAACAAAACAGCCAGCACAGAGAATGTGAAACAGGGGATTCTGGAAAAACTGGAAAAAAAAACAGCAAGATACCAAAATTTAAACACAAAGGAATTTGTGAAATAGAATTTTTGTAGGAACTAAACACAAATATGAACTCAAACTAAAATTAAAAGGCACCAAAAGATCAATATCACAGCAGTTTCAAAATAAGCAAAAAAATACCCAAAATCAAGAAACAATCAAGCCAAACAAAGGACTACTATGAATTGATGACATTGTGGATGAACATGACTTGACAAAACATATATGGATTCAGAAATTAAAGACTCAAAGAGCATAATATGAACCAAATAAAAGTGCAATAAAGACTCAAAAAACCTAAAAGAAAACAGTAACTCAAAGGTGTATGGAATCCTATCACAATTTGCACAAGAATTGTTCAAGATCAATTAAACAAAGTGCACCGGTTGGATCTTCCAAATAGCACACCAAAACAAATTAAAATTTAAAAACAGCAAGACAATTATGGAAACAAGATGAACAACATGAAATAAAGAAGAACTAAAAATGAAAAGACCAATAACAACTCATCTTCGAAGAACCTATGCTCATGATACCAAATGATGGCAAATTCATGAAGCTCTTCTTAGAATCATGTGAAAGATGGTGCGGAAGCCATGGATGTGTATGTGCAAGATCCTCCTAGGAGCTATGGTGATCTTGAAGGTGCATGATATGTATGGGATTAGGGAGGTTCGGCCAGCCCTATGGTAAGTGAGGAAGATGAAGATTAGAGCCTAGAAACTAGGTAGAAGCAAAGCATGGCACAATGTTGGCAGCATAACTTTACTCACAATAATCTTCCAATACATGAGGTTGGCTCCTCCTTTTATAGGCTAAGGAGGACCAGATTTGATGACCTAAATGCTACACAAATGTAAGCCAAATGAAATGTAAATGTGAAGCACATGGGTGCACATGGCACATGGGTGCACATGGGTGCACATGGTCCTTTATTAGTAAAGGCTTCTAGAAACCTTTAGCTAATCAAGGTTAATGCTTCCTTAATTCTAATGTGCAGAAAATTAAACAATTGTCCACATGGTTATGCTATTTACACCTCATTTAAAGCTAAACTACACTTGATGGGCCTTCACGGAATATGTGCTATTAGGCCTTTTTCCATTCATAGCTTGATCCAAGTCTTCTTGTTCTAGACGCTCTTGGCTTGGTCTTAGACGTTCCTAGCTTGATCTTAGATGCTCCTAGCTTGGTCTTAGATGCTCATAGCTTGGTCTTAGACGCTCCTAGCTTGGTCTTAGACGCTCCTAGCTTGATCTTTAGACGCTCCTAGCTTGGTCTTGGACGCTCCTAGCTTGGTCTTGGATGGTCTAGATGCTCTTGCCTTGGGGTCTAGACGTTCTTGACTTGGCACTTGCCTTTCATGGAAGGGTGTGCTTGGCCCTCTTCCATCATAAAAGTTATAAAACTTATAAAAGGAAAAAAAAAATTACATGGGAGTAAATCAAACCTAAGTTATCCTAACATCTATTGCCTTATCTATAAATGTGTGAAACTTTAAAATTTATCTCCCGTCATATTTAAGTGCACTTCAATCATGTACCCGTCAAACTCTAAGGAACATGTAATTTTTTAGAAGAAGCGTGAATGACCATCATAAAATCATATTCAAGTCACAATCTTTGGAAACCAATGATGTTTGAATGCTCAATGGCTAAAATGGTTGTTATAAACAATCCGCATGACCTGAACAATCTTAGCAGCAACAATCATGTTAAATTTAGAGTCCCGAAATTTGTACAACTTCAAAGGAGATGCGTCAACATACAACCATGTGGCAAAAAAGAATGATATTTTAATTATTTCTTGATCCCACGTAATTTGTTGGAATTTTTTTGAAAATCTTTTAAAATTTTTGCTTTTCGTTTTATTTTAGAGTTTCTTTTCTTTTTTAGCTTTTTTCTTCCAGGCTTTCTCTTCCGGCTTTTCCCTTTTAACTTTTTTGCAATTGCTAATATTTTCTTGTCCAGTGGAAGTTATTTTTCTCCTGTGTTGTCTGCGGTGTGGTTTTGGTTTTTCTACGGCATGAGTTTGGTTTTCCGTTCGTCGTTGTTGGGGTTATTGAAGACTTCATCCCCTGTTTGCAGTGTGTGGTTGGTGGTTGTTTTAACGGTGGTTGGGTGATGTATTGGCCAGACGTGCTCGGATCCTCGGCCCAAGCACTTAAGCGTAGTAAGCTCGGTTAGATAAAGTTATACTCATCTGAGCCTGGGGCTGGTATGGGTCTAACAACACGTTACGAAATCGACCTAGATATTTGATAGTCTACACGAAGAAGATACTTAAAGTAAAAATAACATAAGGGATAAGCGGAATTAATTAAAGTGTATTTATCTTTAAAAGTTGTTCGGAATAATGTGGCATATCACCCGAAAATAAGGGTGCACATTGGCAGAATGTTTTATTATTGAAATTATATTTTTGTTGTTGAGATTATATTCCAGTTGTTGAAACAATATTCTGGTTGATGAAAATCGTTGAACGAATGACTATAAAAGGGGTTTGAGACCCCAAGTAAAGGTACGTTTTTTCTGAATACTTTAAGCTTAAACATATTTTATAGTTTGTGTATCGCCCTGGTAGTCGGAAGTGATGACGTGGCATCAAGCTATTGTATAGGCGTGTTGGATGGGACACCTGGCTGGCAGAAGGGAAGGAAGTCGGGGGGCTCGTGTAGTCGCCAGTTATTAAGTTGGCGTGCTCCGATCTCCAGCATGCCTAAACCGGCGGTCACCAGGTTGAAGATGAAGTCGCCAGATGTGAACCCAGGCGACCAAGTGATTAGAGATCGCCGAAACAAGGACATCGCCAAAGATGAAGTCAGATAGTCTTTCCCTAGCGGGCCAGAGGATGAGCTCGGGAGATAGCACCCTTGAACGTACACGGTGAAGCAAGAAAAGTAGATCATGAAGGCGGTCGGCGAGACCACAGGGAAGGTGTGTACGAAGGCACCCAAACTTGCCACCCAGAAGAGATCACGCTCCAAGGCAATTATGCACTGAGTTGCGTCATGCATAAGTAACTTAGCCGAAATCCTGAAGAGTAAGAAGTGGCGCCCAAGTCAAGGATGCTCCAGATGATGGCACGTATACAGCTGGATGCGAGCCACATGTCCAGATGTGTAACTGCCAGGAGAGAGAAAGTGCCCAGGTATATAAGAGTTTCCAACGAACTTTGAGGTACGCACGCGTTTAGATTACTTCTTTTCAACTGCGAGAACGAGAGTACGCTGAGAGAGAACTTTGCACGGTTCCTTAGAGTTCTTGAGTTTTACTCTTAGTAATTGGTGGTTCAGTCGCTGACTTGGGCGTCGGAGCGTGATCGGCCACAGCGGCGCCGTTCTGTCTTTTGCAGGTTCTTGAGGTGAATCGCGGTGAAGGACGGAGGCTAGCACGGCGCAGAGGTCGATCCAAGTTTGACGAGGCAAGGCTCCAACGTTTTGGTCAACAGGCAGGATCATCAGGCGCCCACAGTGGGGCCGTGTAAAACCTGTTCCCATCCACAGCGTGGGTTCTGCGGTTTCTGTTTGGTTGTGTGCTGGTGCAACCATTTTCCACCGTTCGTTTGAGTTTTTGTTCGGTGAGGTGAGGTTTTTTGCTACTTACGTGAGTTTTAATCGGTGAGATCTGAGTTCTGTTGCTCGTTTGGATTTTCGCGGAAGAAGCGTTGGTTCTTGGTGGAGTTGTGAGTTTCTGCGAAGGTTTTCTGTTAAGATGTGTTCTTGAGGTTTTTCGAAGTTTCGCGAAATTCTGACCGATTGATCGCTGAATCGATCGTCGCTGAAGAAGGTGCTGTTCATCGCTCTTTGTGATTTGTCAAGTTTTCATGAGAAAGATGAGAAGCAACCGTTCAAGTCCAGTTGTGCCCGTTGCTGCTGAAGGCGCCATGACTATGGCGCAGATGGTGGAAATCATGTGTTCGCTGCAGGCGAATGTGGAAGCCTCGCGCATAGAGCAGGCAAAAATGCACGATGACCTGGTCGCCTCTCAGGTCAGGAATGAAGAGCTCAGCAGAGTTACCGAAGAATTGCGCCAAGCTCTTCAGGAGCAGCGAGGGCGCCCAGTCGCTGAAGAGGTCGCGCCGTCAACGCCGCCTCGCGTTTTCCCCATGCCTTTCGCTCAGGCGATTACAGACACGCCTATCCCTGCAAGTGTGGTACCTGTGAAGGCTGTTTTTACCGGCGTGGAGGATCCTGAGGCACATCTCACCACGTTCCATACGCAGATGATGTTGTCAGGAGGATCAGATGTTGTGTATTGTAAGATGTTCGTGAGCACACTCCAGGGGACGGCGCTGGAATGGTTTGTGAGCCTGCCTACAGGTCACATAACCAACTTCCAACAGTTTTGAAAGATCTTCGTCGAGCAGTACATAGTGAACAAGGCGCCGCCCAGGGTGTCTTATGATTTGTTCGACATAAGGCAGTATCAGGGAGAGTCCCTCAGGGACTACCTGAATCGTTTTGGGGCGCAGATGGTCCGCTCGCCAGCCAAAGACGAAGAGATGCTGGTCTACGCATTCAAGAAGGGCGTGCTGCCGGGACCATTCTGCGAGGCATTGATCAGGGCTCACCCCGCCACATTTGCTGAGGTCAGGCGACTTGCGGTGGCCCACATCGCCGATGAAAGTGAGGTCGCCGAGAAGAGGGGAAGCGTGGCTCCCGCTAGGCCACGTGCCCAGACCAGGATCCAGCCACAGAGGGTGCTGGAGACAGCGGCGGCCAGGAGGGATCAGAGGACTCGCCATCCTTATGATCCAAGGAAGAACAAGGGCAGGGGCCCAGGGCGCCCTCAACCAGCACGCCGGGAGTACAATCGCCCGCCAAAGCACAAGTTTGTCATGGGATTGGCGGACCTGATCGCCATTCCCAACATATAAGCTAGGCTGAAGGCGCCCGAGAAGGTGGGCGACAAGGTGTTGGGACCAAAGCCAGACGCCTGGTGCGAGTTCCACCAAGGCTTTGGCCACACCGTGGACTCATGCTTGGCTTTAGGATACCAGCTTGACGATCTGGTCAAGAGCGGGTTCCTAAATGATTACTTGCTGGATAGAAGGACGGGGGGCGCGTCGAGCTCCCAACCAGCAGGTGGTGAGGCTCAGCAGCACGAGATGCCCACCCACGGAGAGATCCAAACCATTGCAGGAGGTTTCTCGGGTGGTAGATGCACCGCGTCACAGAGGAAGAAGTATGCGAGGTCTGTGATGACGATGGATATGTTTGAGGACCACTCGCCGGATGTGGACATTACGTTCACAAAGCAAGATCTTCGGGACGTTGTGCCTCACGACAACGACCCCATAGTCATATCGCTGATTACGGCGGGAAGGAAGGTCCACAGGGTTCTGGTGGACCAAGGAAGCTCTGCAGACGTGATGTTCTGGGCGACTTTCACACAGTTGAAGCTACCCCTTGACCAGCTGAGGCCCTATGGAGGGTGTTTGTATGGCTTCGCTGGTGATCAGGTGGAGGTCAGGGGGTATATTGAGTTGAGGACTACGTTTACGGATGAGGCGGGCTCGAGAACAGAGAAAATCAAGTACCTTGTAGTGAACGCTCCTTCAGCATACAACATTCTGTTGGGAAGACCCACGCTCAACAGAATAGGCGCTATACCCTTGACCCGGCACATGAAGGTAAAGCTGCCATCTATGGAGGGGGTGGTGATCACCATCAAATCCGACCAGAAAGAAGCAAAGAAGTGCTATGAGAATAGCCTGAAGAACAAGATGTCCGTGAGTTACGTGACAACCACCCCACCTCCCGGTGTGAAGCCCAGGCCGACGGTGATGGAGGAGACCGCCGGAAGCGACGTGGTGATGGTGGATGCTGAGCTAGGGGAGGGGAACGCCGGTCTAGAGGAAGAAGAGGCGAGGAATCGCCCTGAGGAAGCGAGGGAGCTGGGAATCGCCAGGGCGGTGATCGCCAGAGAGATCAGACCAAAACCCGTCGAGCAGTGGCTCGAAAGGGAGATCGGGGGAAAGATCTTCAAGCTGGGAAGATCTCTGGAGGCTGAGCTCCAGGACCAGATCGCCACGGTGATAGAGCGGCATCTGGATGCGTTCGCATGGTCCGCCTCGGACATGCCCGGGATCAATCCCGACTTCTTATGCCATCATTTGGCGATGGACAACCAGGTCAGACCAGTACGACAGAGGAGGAGGAAGTTCAACGAGGAGTGAAGGCAGGCGATCAGGGATGAAACACAGAAGCTCCTCGCTGCAGGCCATATCAGGGAAGTCCAGTACCCTGAATGGCTAGCTAATGTCGTGCTGGTGAAGAAGAGCAATGGGAAATGGCGCATGTGCGTCGATTTCACCGACCTGAACAAGGCCTGCCCGAAGGATTCGTATCCTTTGCCGAGCATAGACGCCCTGGTTGACAGTGCTGCGGGGTGTAAGTTGCTGAGTTTTCTGGATGCCTTCTCGGGGTACAACCAGATAAAGATGCATCCCATGGATGAAGAAAAGACTGCCTTCATGACCGAGAGATCGTGCTACTGCTACAAGGTGATGCCATATGGGCTGAAGAACGCGGGGGCCACGTACCAGAGGTTGATGGATCGGGTACTTGCACCAATGTTGGGAAGGAATGTGCAAGCCTACGTAGATGACATGGTCGTGACCTCGCCAGAGAAGAGCAAGCACGTTGCGGACTTGGAGGAATTGTTTACTACGATCGCCAAGTTCAGGTTAAAGCTGAATCCCGAGAAGTGCATTTTCAGCGTGGAGGCAGGGAAGTTTTTGGGGTTCCTCTTAACTGAAAGAGGAATAGAAGCCAACCCTGATAAGTGTGCTGCCATCTTGGCAATGAGGAGCCCGGCTACCGTGAAGGAAGTGCAGCAGCTTACAGGTCGGATGGCCGCCCTGTCTCGCTTCGTGTCAGCCAGCGGGGAGAAGGGCCATCCGTATTTTCAATGTTTAAGGCGGAACAACAAGTTTACCTGGACGAAGGAGTGTGAAGAGGCCTTCGTCAAGCTTAAAGAGTACCTGGCGAGCCCGCCGGTTTTGTGCAAACCGCTGGTGGGGACCCCTCTCAGGTTGTATTTCGCTGTGACTGAGAGGGCGGTGAGTGCGGTGCTCGCCCAAGACCAAGATCAGGCTCAAAAGCCTATTTATTTTGTCAGCAAGGTGCTGCAGGGCCCGGAAGTAAGATATCAGGCCTTGGAGAAAGCTGCACTGGCGGTGGTTTTTTCGGCGAGAAGGTTGCGCCACTACTTCCACAGCTTCACAATACTGGTGATGACCAACTTGCCCATCCAGAAGGTCCTAAAGAAGCCCGACGTCGCCGGGAGGATGGTGAAGTGGGCGGTGGAGCTGTCGGAGTTCGATATTAAGTATGAGCCTCGAGGTCCGATTAAGGGGCAGATCTTCGCAGATTTCGTGGTCGAGCTCTCGTCTGAATCGACACGAGTTGAGGGGGATGACTTTTGTTGGGTCCTCTCCGTGGACGGATCGTCGAACCAGCAGGGTAGCGGTGCTGGAGTCATCTTGGAAGGGCCCAACGGCGTGCTGATTGAACAGTCCCTGAGGTTTGCCTTCAAAGCCAGCAACAACCAAGCAGAGTATGAGGCGCTGATCGTCGGAATCTTGCTAGCCAAGGAGATGGGAGCTAGGGTGTTGATGGCTAAGAGTGACTCGCTGTTGGTCACGGGACAAGTAACAGGCGAGTTCCAGGCTAAAGACCCACAAATGGCGGCTTACCTGGAGTATGTGCATGAATTGAAGAGTTCCTTTGTCTCCTTTGAAGTTGTGCATGTGCCCAGAGAGCAGAATGCCCGAGCTGACTTGCTAGCCAAGCTCGCCAGTTCAGGCAAGGGGGGTAGGCAGAGGACGGTGATCCAAGAAACTCTGAAGACGCCCAGAGCATTTGTGGCAGATCACCTGGTTCTTCAGATAAGCAAATCGACGGAGAAAGCGGCGAGGAGTCACAGGTCTCTGACTCAGGAGACCTTGAGGTCGCCAAGAATAAGAGCGTGTCGGGGAGAGAAGGTGAATATGACGCAGGTCTGCACGACCCGTGAGCCCGACACCTGGGTGACACAGTACAAGCGATGCTTGGCGAATGGCCTTCTCCCGCTGGATCCGACGGAGGCTAGGAAGATAAAGAAGAATTCTAGCAAGTTCACAATGATCGACGGCGAGTTGTATAGGTTTGGGTTCACACACCCACTCCTGGAATGTGTGCACGGAGAGAAATGTACAAGAATCATGGCCGAGCTCCATGAAGGGATTTGCGGAAGCCACGTCGGGGGTCGAGCTCTGGCCGCAAGAACCCTCCGTGCAGGTTACTATTGGCCTACGATGAGAGAAGACTGCAAGAAGTACGCACAGTGTTGCAAGCAGTGTCATCAGCACGCCGATTGGCACAAGGCGCCTCCCGAGGAGTTGAAGTCGATTTACAGCCCTTGGCCGTTTCACACATGGGGGATCGATATTCTGGGACCTTTACCATTGGCGATCAGGCAGATGAAGTACTTGGTGGTGGCGATTGAGTATTTCACCAAGTGGATCGAGGCAGAGCCCATGGCCCAGATCACCGCGCACAAGATCGAGAGCTTTGTGTAGAAGAACATCGTGTGCCGGTTTGGTGTGCCCAAGCGCCTGGTGTCAGATAACGGGACTCAGTTTGCAAGTCACCTGTTGAAGAAGCTGTGCGAAGGGGTAGGAATTCAACAAGTATTTGCATCTATCGAGCACCCTCAAGCGAATGGTCAAGTAGAGTCAGCCAATCGGGTATTGCTGAGAGGTTTAAAGAGAAGGCTAGAGAAAGCCAAAGGAAGTTGGGCTGAGGAGGTACCCCGTATAGTTTGGGCGTACCACACCACCGAGCAGTCAGGAACCCATGAGACCCCATTTAGCCTGGTCTATGGATGCGACGCGATGATTCCAGTGGAAATCCAAGAGAGCTCGCCGAGATTCCAGAACTTTGTAGCAGAAGACTCGAATGAGGAAAGAAGGCTGAATCTGGATTTGCTGGATGAGGTCATGGAGGAGGCGAGAGTGAAGGCTGAGGCGGTGAAAAGAAGGATTGAACGAAGGTATAACTCGAAGGTGATGCCAAGGCAGTTTAGAGAAGGCGGCCTGGTGATGAGGAAGGCCCACCAGTACGAGATGGAGAACAAGCTGTCGCCTAAGTGGACGGGACCGTTCAGGATAACCGAGGCGCTCGGGAACGGCGCCTACCACTTAGAAACGTTGGAAGGAGGGGCGATTCCTCGCACTTGGAACGCCACGCACCTCAAGTTATATTACAGTTAAAAGCGTTGTAAGTAAAAACGAACATGTAGAGTTTGCAAAGATTTCTGTTAAAACAGTTTGAAGGGGGCACTCTTTTTTCCCTAAGGAGGGTTTTTAATGAGGCCACCCAATAAAGAAGAGTTTTCGAAGCTTAAAGTTGTTTTAGATTGCATGCTTGTCATTATTGCGAAAGTTTTGAAGAAAGACCTTGTCGCTTATATGTGATTTAAGGCGAGTTTTGAAGCTATGTCGCATGCTTTCTAAAAAAGTTTCTAAGTCCCGATCGTTTTTCGGCGATTGGCGGCATCAGTTAAAGTTTAAAGTCCTCATCGTCTTTAGGCGATCGGAGGCACCAGTTAAAGACCTCGACGCCCTCGCGTGTCCTGAGGCGAGAAAGAGATAAAGACCTCCTCGCCGTCGAGCGAGTGCAGGCGAGTTAGAATAAAAAGTCCTCAGTGCTTCTAGAGGGGAGAAGATGTAACCTCTGGGGCAATGTAGAGGCACCAGTGAAAAGTCCTCAGTGTTTCTGGGGGAGAAAAGATGTAACCCCTGGGGCAATGTAGAGGCACGAGTTAAAGACCTTCTCGCCGATGAGCGAGTTCAGGCGAGTTAAAGACCTTCTCGCCGTCAAGTGAGTTCAGGCAAGATAAAATCCTTCTCGTCTCGAACGAGTTCAGGTACGGTGTAGAGGGTGGAAGAAGTTTAAAAGATAGCTAAGGTAGGTTCGAAGAGAACACTTAGCTATCCGGCTTACTGTTCTGAAGGTAGAGAAGGATCCGAAAGGCGCCTCTACCTCCAGATGAAGGAAGAATTGGCCAAGTTGTGAAGGCGAGAGGAAGCTGGCATCGCCCAAACTCTTTGGCGACCAGGAGAAATTCAAGCAGTGGCAGAAGCCAAGGCCCGTTTTGATAAGGCAGATCAGGTGAGCTGTGTTTTAAGTTATTAGTTGGGTTGAAGCTCGTTATTCGAAAAGTGGTTTCGTGCTGAGGTTCATTACCTTAAGCTTACAAGTTGTTGGAATGTTATCGTTCGGGAGTTGATGGTTCGAAGCAGTTAGTATACAATTGCGCTCGCGGAGTTGCTAAGTCAATTTCGTCTAAGAGATTTATGCAAGGAAAATAAAAGTTAACAAAGAAATTATATAAAGAGATAGGAAATGTCATAACATAAGTATATCAGTTCAAATTACATATACAAAGAAGGAAAGTTTTTACAAGTAAATTGTGTAAGAGAGAGACAGATGAGTAAGTGATGGAGGGAAGCAGCAAGCAGCTAGTGTTCAGAAGGAACGATCTTCCCGTCCACCACTTCATTGTTCAGCGACACCATGGAGAGATCCAAGTCAGGGTATTGGCAGGCGGACTGCTCCAGGGCGGCGTCAAACCCAGCAGCGAGGATTTGGGCAGAGCTCAGCTCGAGTTCTTCAATCTGCTTCTTGAGCCCCTCGTTCTGCTGTTGTAGTTCTTCAGCCCTCTCCCGAGCTTGAAGAAGGTCTTCAGTAACCCTCTTGTTCTCCGCCTGCGCTTGGACCAGCTCTGCGGCGATCCCTTTGTTTTCCTCTTTGGCCTCGACGAGTTTGGCCACGGTGTCGTCTCTCTCCTTTTCGACTTTCCCCAAGAAGACCTCCCGATTTGCTGACCTCTTCTCAAGGTTTTTTACCTTGGCTGCGTCTGCTTTGATCGACGCCTCCAGGTCAGCCACCTTGAGGCGATAAGGGACTAGCTTGCTCTCCAGCTCAATTTTCTCTTGAGCTAAGAGCTGCACCATATGGCGCAGATCGGTGGCCTCCTTGCGCGCCATCCGCAGTTCGGTGCTCATAGTATCCTCTACTCGCGAATGGTCGATCTCCGCCAGCATTAGGTTGCAGGACAACTTCTCCGCCTCGATCCTTATCAGGCGGTTTTCCTCTTGAAGCGCGGAGATGTCGTCCTGGAGTTTTTTGCTGGAACTCTCCACAACTTTTGATATGATGGAGGGAAAATCCTCTGCCATCATCTTGAGTTTTGCTGAGAAGGGTTCCCACACTCTTTGGACCGCGAGGGAGAGGTTTGCTTGTGGAAGCACTGGGGGAGCCTGTTGCTGGTTCTCGCCACCACCTTCTTGAATTGGTTGGTGAGTTCGAGCTTCTTGACGTGGTGGCGACGAGGGGGACTCGGTGATGATAATAGGCGAGTTGTGAGCACCTTCATCCTCGCCCGGTGCAGCTTCCGCAGTTGAGGCGGTTGAAGGAGGACCCCCTCCAGCAGATACATATGGCGTGGAGGCGCTCGAGGGGTTCTCCATGAAGTTGGGCTCAGCAGCCTCAACCACGGGAAATGCAGCTGCCAAGGGAACTACTTGGACTGGCGATGTAGGAGCTGGGGGAGGAGGCAGTGTTGGAGTTGGAGCTGGCGGAGGCGGTGTTGATGTTGGAGGAGGAGGTGGAGCTGGTGGTGAAGAAGGCGCCACCCTTTTTCTTTTGGTGATGAGGCCATCTTCAGTTGCCTCATCGTCTTCTTCTTCGTCCTCATGGACCACCTGAGGGGTTTTCCTCTTTGGCTTCCTGAGGATAAGTTTTTTGCGTTGTTGGACGGGCAGGGCTTCGGAAGGAGCTGGGCCTTTGGGGGGCGATCTGCCCTGAGCAGCGGCGATCTCCACCACCGAGTTGGGCACGGTCTGGGAGCCTGACGCCAACCCATGGGCTCGGGCGAGCGCCCTTAGTTCAGCTAATTTTCCTTTGCCCAACATGAGATCTGCATAATACGAAGGTATACAGGTCAGCTCAGATACAAAGATGAACACATGAGTAAGTATGCAAGTGAAGCAAACAAGTGGTGCAGAAAATGAAGGCCAAGTCTATTGCGCAACAGATAAGACATCCAGCAACAGTTAACAGAGGTACAGCACAGGGCAAAGACTTAAGCGTTGAGATAAGCACTAACCTATGCGAGCCTCGAGTTGATCTTCGAAGAACTCGAAGGAGATAAGCGCAGTGGTGAGGAAAGTGATGTTAGCGTCTACCACGCTCTTCCAGAAGAGGTACAGATCTTTGTCCAAAGCGCCCATGTTGTCAGGGCTTCTTAGCCTCCTGAAGCTTCCTTTGGATTCTTTATTTCCCTTGTTTACCCAGTACAAGGGAAAGCCGTCGAGCAGCGAGGCGTCCTGGTCGTTTGGGCGCACTTGGACAAATTTACCTTTCCAATCCTTGTAGGATTGCTGGAAGATAGAGAGGATCGACCTCCCAGCAATCACGTTCAGACTCACCCAAAGGCGATCTCCTGGGTGCTTAGCTTCAAAAAGGAAAAGGAAAACGTCCACTGACGCTGGCAGTCCCAGATGTGCGCACATGATTTGAAACGCCCGCACGAATGCCCAGCTGTTGGGATGGAGCTGGGCGGCGGCGATGTCGAGCTCGGTTAGTAGCTCCCTTTCAAAGCGAGTGAAGGGAAACCTAAGTTTCACCTTCTTGAATAAGGTGGTTTATACAAAGCAGAACAACTCGCCGTTGTTCCCTTTGTCGTCTGCGCAAACTGGCACGTCGGGGGGGCAAGGTAGCACCATCAGCTTGTCATCGTGCTCCTTGTGGAACGACAGGTGGGGCTCGTCCCCTTTCTTCAATCGAAGAACTGCCCCAGCAGAATTTACTGAGGAAGTTTCCTTCAGCAAAGTCGAAGTAGCCCATGGGTATAACATCTTATAGTCTGGGGTAGGGATGGAGGCTCCTCCGGCGATGGGTGGAGTTGCCTGAGCAAGGTTGGGATGAGAGGATGCAGGCCTCTCAGCCTGGGAGGAGGAAGCACCAGGTGCTCGCGGGGGGTTATGAGCTTGAGATGGAGGGTTTCGTGACGAGGGAGGAGGATTCGGGGTGATCTTTGAACGAGCCATCGCGGAAACTGCAAAGGAAAAAGAAAGGGAAAGGTGAGCGAAGGTTGCAAAGGCTGACTCGATTGTGAAAGAAAGATCAGAAATGAACGAACGAAAGTTCGTTGTAATGGAGACGAAACCCTAAGTTACGAGAAGGGAGAAGCAGAAGGAACAACCCACAGCGTATGCACCAGGCAGTTAATGGATGATGCGAACCGGTTAAAATGCAGGAAAACTCAACAGAAGAAGTAAAGGGGGTACCTTTTGATGATCAGACGAGCGCTGAAGAAGTAGAGGAATCTGAAGGTCGAAGAGCTTCGTGGGTTTTTTGCAGAAGAAACTCAGAGCGTTTGAGAAGGCAAAGAGGTGATGGAACAGTAGAAATGAAATGGGTTTAAGGGTTTTTCAAATGATTTTTGGAAGCGTAAACGACAACTAAAGATGACCGTTGATGAAGCCACGTGTCGAGCGATTCGAAGAGTGTTTGGTGGAGCGTCAGGAAAGCAGAAAGTACAAGCGCTTGGAATTCTGCGCCAGCGCCACGTAGATCGGTAGTGACGTGACTCCTTTAGTCTTTTCGCTGGGCAAGTCTTCGCTTAAGACTGGGGGGCTTGTGTACCGCCCTGGTAGTCGGAAGTGATGACGTGGCATCAAGCTATTGTATAGGCGTGTTGGATGGGACACCTGGCTGGCAGAAGGGAAGGAAGTCGGGGGGCTCGTGTAGTCGCCAGTTATTAAGTTGGCGTGCTCCGATCTCCAGCATGCCTAAACCGGCAGTCACCAGGTTGAAGATGAAGTCGCCAGATGTGAACCCGGGCGACCAAGTGATTAGAGATCGCCGAAACAAGGACATCGCCAAAGATGAAGTCAGATAGTCTTTCCCAGCGGGCCAGAGGATGAGCTCGGGAGATAGCACCCTTGAACATACATGGTGAAGCAAGAAGAGTAGATCATGAAGGCGGCCGGCGAGACCACAGGGAAGGTGTGTACGAAGGCACCCGAACTCGCCACCCAGAAGAGATCACGCTCCAAGGCAATTATGCACTGAGTTGCGTCATGCATAAGTAACTTAGCCGAAATCCTGAAGAGTAAGAAGTGGCGCCCAAGTCAAGGATGCTCCAGATGATGGCACGTTTACAGCTGGATGCGAGCCACGTGTCCAGATGTGTAACTGCCAGGAGAGAGAAAGTGCCCAGTCATATAAGAGTTTCCAACGAACTTTGAGGTACGCACGCGTTTAGATTACTTCTTTACAACTGCGAGAACGAGAGTACGCTGAGAGAGAACTTTGCACGGTTCCTTAGAGTTCTTGAGTTTTACTCTTAGTAATTGGTGGTTCAGTCGCTGACTTGGGCGTCGGAGCGTGATCGGCCGCAGCGGCGCCGTTCTGTCTTTTGCAGGTTCTTGAGGTGAATCGCGGTGAAGGACGGAGGCTAGCACGGAGCAGAGGTCGATCCAAGTTTGACGAGGCAAGGCTCCAGCGTTTTGGTCAACAGGCAGGATCAGTTTGAATGCTCTCACTGACTTGATCATCAGAGTGTGATCAACAGGTAGAGCCCCATTTGTCCCAAAGATCAGCATCTTGGAACTCAAAGTGGAGCTCATCTCGGAGGTCGACCAAAGTCAGTCGACGAGAACAGGTGGCATGATGTTTAGGTGGTGATGTGTTTTGAGTTGGGGTTTGTGGTATTACATTGGTAGTAGTCTTCGAAATACTTTAAGCGGGATTTCCTTAAAGTGGTGTATTTCATTTCAACAAAGGTAATACATTTTCTCTTTATTGGTTTCATTTTGAAAGATTGATGTTGTTTAATTTTTGTTGGGTGATGAATAATGTAGACTTTGTCTTTGTTATTTGCCTTGTGGTGACCCATGTAACAATATGTGGTGACCCAAAGGGAAATTCTTGCAAGAACACATTTACAAAATTCCATTTTGGTATTTCATGTTAGAGGTTATTTAGTGAGTCTGTCTTTCATTGTTATTGTAGTATTTTCTTTTATAGTAGTATGTTAGGATACAGAAAGAAGAGGAATTAGTTAGAATTAGAATAATCATGAGTTAGTTACTTGATGTGCTAGTTAGGTATAAATAAGAAAGAAGGAAAGGGGCAGTGACAGTGTGTGGAACATAGGACGAGTACTGTGGAGAAGTGAATCAACGAAGAAGGGATGCATCAATAAAGAGAGTGAAGACCATGTGTTGTGATGGAAGAGGGCCAAGCACACCCTTCCATGAAAGGCAAGAGCCAAGTCAAGAACGTCTAGACCCCAAGGCAAGAGCATCTAGACCATCCAAGACCAAGCTAGGAGCGTCCAAGACCAAGCTAAGAGCGTCTAAAGATCAAGCTAGGAGCGTCTAAGACCAAGCTAGGAGTGTCTAAAACCAAGCTAGGAGCATCTAAGACCAAGCTAGGAGCATCTAAGATCAAGCTAGTCTTCTTGATTAAGTGGAAATTTGAATTGAGTAAGGTCTAGTCTTCTTGATAGGTGCTGGAATTGGAGAATTAGGACCTTCATTCTAAGGGGAACAAAGGCAAAGGCAGAATCAAAACACTTCTCAAAACACCACAAATACTTGGAGGGCCCAACAAGGAAAGACAACCAAGGAAGTGCCAATAGCAAAAACAAAAAAAAGATCAACAAAGGGATTTTTCTTAATTTTTGTCTTTGCTACTTAACTTGTGTTAATTACTTCTTTAATTACGTGATTAGACGGTGAGTGTGTCTTCAAGGGCTCCAAGTGTCCAAAAAGCCTCACCTAGGGCCGACTAGTGTAGAGTTTTATAATTAGCAATTGTTAATTGTTTCTAATTGCATGCCTTTTGCTTAATTAGCTACGTTTTTAATTAGTCTTGTGTTTCTTGGTTTAAGCTTTGTTAATTCGTTTTGCTTGGTTAATTACCTAGTTGCATTGCTTTCTTGCATCAAAATTTTGATTTCTCCAACTTAATTGTGTTTTAAGTGATTTACTAAGAGAAAGTTTTGTGTGGAGCATTAAGGGCCGTCTTTGGCTAAGGCAAGGCTTGGTACTTAAGTAGTCCACTGTGACTCACCTCCCTTACCTAGAAGACTACCTTCTTTGACATCCCTAAATTTTCTCAAGGTAAAATACTTGTATACACAAAGTTTTAGTCATGTCTTCTTCTTCTCATTCTACAAAGTCTATTGGAAGTGAATTAAAATCTTTAAAAACTCTTTTGGAAGAAGTTTCACAAACTGTGCAATCAATTGCATATAGACAATTGGAGAGTGAGACTAAACTTAATGTTTTGACTAAAGCAAAGGATGAGAAGTCTCACATTCTAAAAAAATTACCTTCTCATGCATATATCTCTAAAGATCATGATTCTTTTGGGGAGGGAAGCATTAGAGTAAATGATTTTTATCAAGCACCCCCTAGAAGACATAGAAGAGATAGAAAAGAACAAGAAAACCCAAGAGAGGTTAGGGTAGACCAACCCCATTTCCATGGAAAAGAAAATATAGAAGCTTGCCTAGATTGGGAAATGAGGGTAGAAAAATTGTTTGCTTCCCATAAAGAAAGAAAGGAAAGAAAAACACAAAAGAAGAGAGGGGAAGTCGAAAGGGAAGCTAAAGAAAAAGAAGAAAAAGAAAAGCATGAGAAGACCCTTGAAGAACAAAAGGCGTGGGAGAAGAGTGTTCCTTCCCACAAGGTCATTCAACAAGACCAAAGATTTAAAAATACCTTTGAAAATATGTGTCTTGTTGAACAACCTCAAAGCCTTACCTTTTGTAAAGGAACACTTGCAAGCCTAAGTGAAAAAGAAGAGTCTTTAAAAGAAGCTTACATAGATAAAAATGAAATAGATTATTTCTCATATGTGCTAGGATATCACCAAGTGAATGTCAAGTTTTTTATAAGCATCTACAA
Source organism: Phaseolus vulgaris (assembly GCF_051622355.1). Classification (NCBI taxonomy): domain Eukaryota; kingdom Viridiplantae; phylum Streptophyta; class Magnoliopsida; order Fabales; family Fabaceae; genus Phaseolus; species Phaseolus vulgaris. The sequence continues at coordinate 27,986,136 of NC_143505.1, read as the reverse complement.
AAACAATTTTTTATGTGAAGTAGTGCCTAAAGAAACTTGTCATGTCTTATTGAGACAACCATTGCAAAGTGTACAAATCCTTATAAACAATGGTTGTCACAACGAGACTATCCTTACACATAAGAGAAAAAGTCTTCATGAAGGAGAACTCATGGGACAAATTAGAGTTGATAAAACTCTAGAGCTTTTAAAAGGAAAACTTTTGTCCCCCATGAGAAAAGAAGTTCAAAGACATTACCTTAGGTACAATTCTTGTTTTCAAACTACGCCCAAGGCAATGTCTCATAAACTCTATACTCCTTCACCTTTTGCAAATGATCCTTGGGAAGATATAAATTTCATATTAAAACTCCCTAGGACAACAAAAGGTTGTGATTCAATCTTTATGGTTATGGATAAACTCTTCTCTAGAGAAGTGATACATCTTCATGGTTTATCTTCAAGCATAGTGTTGAATAGAGTTCCAAATTTCGCAAACCATGATTTGAGGATTTCCTTTGGAAAACTTGCAACTAAATTGCACACTTTAAATTCTTATCATCCTCAAACGCATGGTCAAAATATATTTGAAAATCTAGCTCTTTTTACTATGCCTAGAATAATCATGAAGTGCACACACAACTCTAGAGGTGAGCAAACATACCATAAAGTAGTTCACAAAACTACTTATATTTCTACTTTTAAAGTTATGTGTGGGTTCAATCATCTTTCTCCTTTTAAGTTGTTAACATCTTCTATAGGATTTATGCCTAAAGAGAAAGTAACCACAAATGAACATTTTAAAATACATAAGATGATTAGAGACCACACACAACCATTAAAAGAAAAACTTTGTCCAAGGTTGCCAAAACCAAAAGAAAAACAAAAATGGCAACCTAGTAAAATTAATTTGCAAACTAACACCTATGCCTTGTTTGATTATTTCTATTGGTGGACGTTTGATCCAGGAGGACAAGCTTTGGTGAAGCAAAAGGTTGTTATCCGAGATCAAGTCTGTAGATCTGAGGATAGATCTTCTCAAGAAGGAGGAGATGATGGACACCATCCAGCCACAATCATTCCCCTAGGAAACAAAAGCATTGGATTTGAGGACAAATCCTTTTCAAGAGGGAGGGGATGATGGAAGAGGGCCAAGCACACCCTTCCATGAAAGGCAAGAGCCAAGTCAAGAACGTCTAGACCCCAAGGCAAGAGCATCTAGACCATCCAAGACCAAGCTAGGAGCGTCTAAAGATCAAGCTAGGAGCGTCTAAGACCAAGCTAGGAGCGTCTAAGACCAAGCTAGGAGCATCTAAGACCACGCTAGGAGCATCTAAGGTCAAGCTAGGAGCGTCTAAGACCAAGCCAAGAGCGTCTAGAACAAGAAGACTTGGATCAAGCTATGAATGGAAAAAGGCCTAATAGCACATATTCCGTGAAGGCCCATCAAGTGTAGTTTAGATTTAAATGAGGTGTAAATAGCATAACTATGTGGACAATTGTTTAATTTACTGCACATTAGAATTAAGGAAGCATTAACCTTGATTAGCTAAAGGTTTCTAGAAGCCTTTACTAATAAAGGACCATGTGCACCCATGTGCACCCATGTGCCATGTGCACCCATGTGCTTCACATTTACATTTCATTTGGCTTACATTTGTGTAGCATTTAGGTCATCAAATCTGGTCCTCCTTAGCCTATAAAAGGAGGAGCCAACCTCATGTATTGGAAGATTATTGTGAGTAAAGTTATGCTGCCAACATTGTGCCATGCTTTGCTTCTACCTAGTTTCTAGGCTCTAATCTTCATCTTCCTCACTTACCATAGGGCTGGTCGAACCTCCCTAATCCCATACATATCATGCACCTTCAAAATCACCATAGCTCCTAGGAGGATCTTGCACATACACATCCATGGCTTCCACACCATCTTTCACATGATTCTAAGAAGAGCTTCATGAATTTGCCATCATGTTGTAATGATGATAGCCCAATTATAGAGCTAACTAGTAAGAAAGTTGAAGGTGGAGATGCAACCAAACATAACTTTTGATGGCAAATTCATGAAGTTCTTCTTTGAATCATGTGAAGAATGGTGCGGAAGCTATGGATGTGTATGAGCAAGATCCTCCTAAGAGCTATGGTGATCTTGAAGGTGCATGATATGTATGGAAGTAGGGAGGTTCGGCCAGCCCTATGGTAAGTGAGGAAGATGAAGATTAGAGCCTAGAAACTAGGTAGAAGCAAAGTTTGGCACAAAGTTGGTAGCATAACTTTACTATCAATAATCTTGGAAAATACAAGAGATGGCCTTCCTTTTTATAGGCTATAGGGCCGTGAAAGCTAAGCTAATTTCAAATGAAATGAGAGCCAAATGAAATGCAAAATGACAAGGCACATGGCACATGTGCTCATGACCGACCAAGTAATCAAGTTTCTAGAATGTTCACTCATTTATGTTTTCTAGCACTACTCTAATTACTAAGCACCCCTAATGGGCCTCCATGTAATATGTACAAGGCTTTCTCTCTTCCATCCATGGCTTCATCCAATTGGGCGTGAATGTGCTTAGCCATTGACATTGTAATAGGGCCTAGACGGTCTAGGTCTCCTCCTAGACGCTCCATGTGTAGCCTTCCCTCATCACGTCCTAGACGCTCCTTTCTTGAGTTTAGACGCTCATCACGGTCTAGCCTTGGGTCTTGGCTTCCATGGTGAGGTGTGCTTGGCCCTCCTCCATCATCCCCTCCCCCTTGGAAAGGATTTGTCCTCAAATCCAACTCGTCATTGTCATTGGTACCTACAAATGGAGAAAGATCAATTACATTAAAAGTGTCATGAACTCCATATTCAAGAGGTAGGTCCAATTTATATGCATTGTTATCGACTCGCTTGAGGACTTGAAAGGGTCCATCACCTCGGGGACTTAGTTTGGACTTCCTCTGAATTGGAAATCTATCTTTGCGAAGGTGAAGCCAAACTAAGTCTCCTTCCTCAAAAATTATTTCCTTCTTCCCTTTATTGTTATATTTTGTGTACTTCTCATTTTGTTGTTGTATTTGGAGTTTAATCTTCTCATGCATTTTCTTTACAAAGTCGGCTTTGATTACTCCTTCATTATGCACAAATTCTTGTGGATTAGGAAGAGGTAACAAATCCATGGGTGTGAGAGGATTAAAACCATATACTACTTCAAAAGGAGAAGCATTAGTAGTCTTGTGAACTACTCGATTGTAAGCAAATTCAATGTGGGGAAGATACTCATCCCAAGATTTATGGTTGCCCTTCATGATAGCCCTAAGCATATTCCCAAGAGATCTATTGACTACTTCGGTTTGGCCATCCGTTTGAGGATGACAAGAAGTTGAAAATTGTAGTCTTGTTCCAAGTTTGCCCCAAAGTGTTTTCCAAAAGTGGCTGATAAACTTGGGATCTCTATCGGATACTATACTTCTAGGGAGACCATGAAGTCACACCACTTCTCTAAAGAAGAGTCTAGAAATATTTTGAGCATCATCTACCTTGTGGCAAGGAATAAAATGGGACATTTTGCTAAAACGGTCCACTACCACAAAGATAGAGTCATGGCCTCTTGCAGTCCTAAAATGAAATCCATGCTAATGTCTTCCCAAGGAGCATTTGCAATCGGCAAAGGGGTGTAGAGTCCATGAGGCATTGTTCTAGACTTTGCTTTTAAACATGATATGCATCTAGAACAATGTCTTTGGACATCTTTCCTCATGTGTGGCCAACAAAATTTTGCTTTTAAAAGGTCTAGAGTCTTATCAACTCCAAAATGGCCCATGAGTCCCCCCTCATGTGATTCCTTGACAAGGAGTTTCCTATGTGTTCCTTGGGGAATGCAAAGTTTTCCCTCTTTAAAAAGATATCCCTCGGACACATAGTAACCTCCTTGCGCTTTATGTAGATATTGGGCATAGATGGATGAGAGTTCTTGATCTTCTTGGTAAAGCTCTCTTATGTGATCAAATCCAAGAATTTGGGCACCCAATTTTGAAAAGAGTGTATGTCGTCTTGAAAGAGCATCGGCCACTATATTGGTGCTTCCTTTCTTGTATTTGATTACATAAGGAAATTGTTCAAGAAATTCCATCCATTTAGCATGTCTCTTGTTGAGCTTGTGTTGGCCTTTAAATATTTTAAAGACTCGTGATCACTATGGATGACAAATTCTTTGGACACAAGGTAGTGTTCCCAAGTCTTTAGGGCTCGCACAAGAGCATAGAGCTCTTTGTCATAGGTGGGATAGTTGAGGGTGGCACCATGGAGTTTTTCACTAAAATAAGCAATGGGGTGTCCACCTTGAAACAATACCGCACCTATGCCTACCCCCGATGCATCACATTCTATCTCAAAAGTTTTGGAAAAATTTGGAAGAGCTAGAATTGGTGCATTGGTGAGTTGAGCTTTTAGCCTTTGGAAGGCTTGCTCATGCTTATCATTCCAACAAAATGCAACATCTTTTTTAACAAGTTCATTCAATGGAGAAGCTAGGCTTGAGAAATTAGGTACAAACCTTCTATAGAAGCTAGCTAACCCATGAAAACTCCTTACATCACTTACATTTTGTGGAGTGGGCCACTCGCGGATGGCTTTAATTTTCTCGGGATCTACATGCACCCCCTTTTTGTTGACTATGAAACCTAAGAAAACTACACTATCTACACAAAAGGTACACTTATCCTTATTTGCAAAAAGGCTATTGTTCCTAAGCACTAGAAGAACTTCCCTAAGGTGACTTAGATGGTCTTCTAGGGTTTTACTATATACTAGGATATCATCAAAATAAACTACTACATATTTACCTATGCAATCTCGCAAGGTGTGATTCATGAGCCTCATGAATGTACTTGGGGCATTAGTGAGTCCAAAGGGCATCACCAACCACTCATATAATCCAAATTTGGTCTTAAAAGCGGTTTTCCAGTCATCACCCTCTTTGATTCGAATTTGGTGATATCCACTTTTAAGGTCAATTTTGGAGAATAGAGTTGACCCATGTAATTCATCAAGCATATCATCAAGCCTTGGGATTGGATGCCTATACTTGATGGTGATGTTGTTGATTGCTCGACAATCACAACACATGCGCCATTTTCCATCCTTTTTGGGCACCAACAAGACAGGTACAGCACAAGGGCTTAGGCTCTTTTGAACCCAACCCTTCTCCAACAAGTCTTGAACTTGTAATTCTATCTCCTTTGTTTCCTCGGGGTTTGTTCTATAAGCAGGCCTATTTGGTAGGCTTGCCCCCGGAATGAAGTCAATTTGATGTTCTATACCTCTAAGGGGAGGGAGCTCAATGGGACCCTCACTAGAGAATAGATCTTCAAATTCACTTAAAAGGTTTTCTATTTGAGGAGGTAGATTCATGAGTTCACTACTCGTGGTAGTGCATGTAAGTGTTCCTTTACAAAGGACAAGGCTTGGTTTTTCAACAAGAAGCAAATTTTCTAAAACGTTTTCAAAAAGCTTCTTTTGTTGAGCAACCTTGTGGGAAGGAACACTCTTCTCCCACGCCTTTCTATCCCTAAGGATTTTCTCTTTTTCTAGCGCTCTTTTTTTTTTTATTTTCCTCATCCCTCTTATGTTTCATTTGTATTTGGTCTTTTACCACTTGAGAATGTGGTAAAGGGCTAAGTACAAATTTCTTATGTTTGTGGGTGAAGGAAATCTCGTTAGTGAGACCATCATGCAAGGTTTTCTTGTCAAATTGCCATGGTCTCCCTAATAAGATGTGGCAAGCTTCCATAGGCACTACATCACATAAAACTTTATCTTTGTAGTTCCCTATGGAAAACTTGATTTCCACTTGCTTGTCTACACTTAGTTCCCCATTTTCATTAAGCCATTGAAGTTTGTAAGGTTTTGGGTGAGGAACTATTTGTAGATTAAGCTTTTCCACCATTCTAGCACTACAACAATTACAACTAGATCCACTATCCACAATGAGGGAACATATGTTTTCTAAAACATTGCATCTTGTATGAAATATGTTCTCTCTTTGTGTTTCCATGGATGTGCTAGGGTGATTGTTGAGGGTTCTCCTAATCATAAGCAATTCTCCCTCTAGTGGAGCTACCCTCTCATCCTCTCCCCCTTCCTCTCTCTCACTAGGCTCATCCTCGCCACTAGTGTATTCATCTACACCCTTAAGAAACAAAGTCCTTTGGTTTGGGCATTGTGCTTGCACATGCCCTCTACCATAGCACTTGAAACACTTAACATCTCTAGCTCGGATGGGTGGGGTTGAGGTTTCTTTGGTGAAGGGTTTGGTAGGTTCTTTTGGTTTTTCTTTTGATGTACTACCCTCTCTTCTAAACTCTTTCTTGGGGTAAAAGCTAGAGTAAGAACTCACCTTTTGACTTGAAGTTTTGCGCAAGATTTGTTGTTCAACTTTAATGCAAAGTTGAACCAAGTCATTCAAGTCTTGGTAAGGTAGGAGTTCTACCCTATCTCTTATCTCAAGTGATAGGCCACTAAGGAACCTATCAATGGTGGTGTCCTCCTCTTCTCTAATGGATGCTCTCATCATATAGAGCTCCATTTTTTGCCTATACTCTTCCACACTCATGTTTTTTTGTTGGAGTCTTTGGAGCTTGTCCATCAACTCCCTATGGTAATAGGAAGGTATGTGGCGACGTCTTAGGGCTCCCCTAAGGTCATTCCAATATGTAATGGGAGGTTCCCTATGAAGACGTCTTTCTCTTTCGAGAGAGGTCCACCAATACATGGCGTTCCCTTGGAAACTAAGGGCGGCTAGGGGTACCTTTCGCTCCTCACTCACCCTATGGCAAGCAAAAAGTTGTTCTACTTTCATCTCCCAATCTAGGTAGATTTCTACATTTTCTTTTCCATGGAAGTGAGGTAGATCTACTCTAACTTCCCTTGGCCCCTCTTGTTCCCTTTGCCTATTTCTTCTAGGGGGTGGTTGGTAATAATCATTAATTCTAAGTGTACCGCCCTGGTAGTCGGAAGTGATGACGTGGCATCAAGCTATAGTATAGGCGTGATTGACGAGATGCCAGGTTGGCAGAAGGGAAGGAGGTCGGGGGGCTCGTGTAATCGCCAGTTATGAAGTTGGCGTGCTCCGATCTCCAGCATACCATAACCGGCGGTCACCGGGTTAAAGATGAAGTCGCCAGATGTAAACTCAGGCGACCAAGTGATTAGAGATCGCTGGAGCAAGCACATCGCCGAAGATGAAGGTGGTGCAGATTATGAAGGCCGCCGGCGAGACCACAGGGAAGGTGTACGAAGGCACCCTAACTCGCCAATCCCAGTAGAGATCGCGCTCCAAGTTAGCTATGCACTGGGCAGTACCATGCATAAGTAACTTAGCCAAAAGAGAGTCAGAAGCCGCGCCCAAGTCAAGGAGGCTCCAGATGATGGCACGTGTACGACTGGATGCGAGCCACGTGTCCAGGTGTGTAACTGCCACGAGAGAGAAAGTGACCAGGTATATAAGGGTTTCCCAACGAACTTCTGAGGTACGCACGTTCAGATTGTATTCTTTACGCTTGCAAGTTCTTGAGCATACTGTGAGAGAGAACTAGTTCACGGTTCCTTGAGAGTTCTTGAGTGTTACTCTTGAAGTATTTGGTGGTTCAGTCACTGACTTGGGCGTTGGAGTGCGATCGGCCGCAGCGGCGCCGCTCTGTTCTTTTGCAGGTTCTTGAGGTGGATCGTGACGAAGGACGGAGGTTGAAGCGGTGCACACGTTGATCCAAGTTTGACGAGGCAAGTTCCAACGTTTTGGTCAACAGGCAGGATCACTAAGGCTCCCCTCCCCTAGAGACTCATTACTCCTAGATGCATGAGTATGAGTTTTCTTTGATTTTTGTGATTTTTGTGATTTCTCTTCTTAGGCTTTAGCCAATTCATTAATTTTTGTCTCATTCTCCAATTGTCTAAAAGAAATCATTTGCACGGCTTGTGAAACTTCTTTCAAAAGAGATTTTATAGATTTTACTTCACTTTCAATAGATTTTGGAGAGTGAGGAGGAGAAGACATGGTAAAGTTTTGTGTATACAAGTATTTTACCTTGAGAAAATTTAGGAAAGTCAAAGAAGGTAGTTTTCCAGGTAAGGGAGGTGAATCTCAAAGGACTACTTAAGTACCAAGCCTTTGCCTTAGCCAAAAACTATCCCTCAATGTCTTCACACAAAACTCTCTCTTAGTAAACTACTTAGAACACAATGAAGTTGAGAAATCAGATTTTCAATGCAAGAAAACAATGCAAGCTAACTAATTAATAAAGCTAGACGATTTAACAAAGCTTAAACAAACCAACCACACATGCAAAGCGTAACTAAAGAAGCAAGTTATGTAATTAAAAACAATTAACAGTTGCTAATTAAAAGCTCTACACTAGTCGGCCCTAGATGAGGCTTCTTGGACACTTTGAGTCCTTGAAGACACACTCACCGTCTAAGCACGTAATTAAGAAGTAATTAACACAAACTAAGTTGCAAAGAAATTAAGAAAACTCCCTTTGTTGATCCTCTTTTTGCTATTGGCACTTCCTTGGTTGTCTTTGCTTGTTGGGCCTTCCAAGTGTTTGTGGTGTTTTGGGAAAGTGTTTGATTCTGCCTTTGTCTTTGTTCCCCTTAGAATGAAGGTCCTAATTCTCCAATTCCAGCACCTATCAAGAAGACCAGACCTTACCCAAGTCAAATTTCCACTCAATCAAGCACCAAAAGAGAATAAATTCCAACACCAAATTTAGAGGTCAAAGAATAAAAGCAAGAAACAAATTAATTGAAGAAAACAGTACCACACAAGTGGAGTTAGATTGTGACAACTAGAAAGAGTTCCAAGAATATTAGACAAGCAAATAAAGGTACTCAAATAAAGGTAGGCACACAAAAGAATCCTAAGAATAGCACTAGAATTAGATTACAAAATAAAAAACAGCACCACTGGAAAATTGTTGTGGGCCAGAGAACGTGTTTTTCCCCAATTTATTCTGAGCTTCCCTTTTGGAATTTGCCTCTGAAAATTGATATGCAAGATATTCAAGATCTTAACTAAAATCTGGCTTTGGAATCACTCCAAACGCATGAGCCATTTTGTTTTAATAAATTTTTCAATTTCAGTGTTCAGTTACGCCAACTATAGCGCCCAGATTTGCACACTGATTTTAAAATATTTATCATTTTTTTTCTATTGATTCTTTTGAGCTGATTCTTTTTTTTTTCTTTTCTATAACAACCTAATCTTGCATATTCCAGAGAATCAAAAAATTCCTATGAGTGCAAATAATTTTCTGGAACGAAACAGCCAGCACAGAGAATGTAAAACAGGGGATTCTGGAAAAAAAAAAAACTGGAAACAAAAACAGCAAGAGACCAAACTTTAAACACAATGGAGTTTGTGAAATAGAATTTGTGTAGGAACTAAACACAAATATGAACTCAAACTAAAAGTAAAAGGCACCAAAAGATCAATATCACAGCAGTTTCAAAGTAAGCAAAAATACCCAAAATCAAGAAACAATCAAGCCAAACAAAGGACTACTATGAATTGATGACATTGTGGATGAACATGACTTGACAAAACATATATGGATTCAGAAATTAAAGACTCAAAGAGCATAATATGAACCAAATTAAAAGTGCAATAAAGACTCAAAAACCTAAAAGAAAACAGCAAACTCAAAGGTGTATGGAATCCTATCACAATTTGCACAAGAATTGTTCAAGATCAATTAAACAAAGTGCACCGGTTGGATCTTCCAAATAGCACACCAAAACAAATTAAAATTTAAAAACAGCAAGACAATTATGGAAACAAGATGAACAACATGAAATAAAGAAGAACTAAAAATGAAAAGACCAATAACAACTCATCTTTGAAGAACCTATGCTCATGATACCAAATGATGGCAAATTCATGAAGTTCTTCTTTGAATCATGTGAAGAATGGTGCGGAAGCTATGGATGTGTATGAGCAAGATCCTCCTAAGAGCTATGGTGATCTTGAAGGTGCATGATATGTATGGAAGTAGGGAGGTTCGGCCAGCCCTATGGTAAGTGAGGAAGATGAAGATTAGAGCCTAGAAACTAGGTAGAAGCAAAGCTTGGCACAAAGTTGGCAGCATAACTTTACTATCAATAATCTTGGAAAATACAAGAGATGGCCTTCCTTTTTATAGGCTATAGGGCCGTGAAAGCTAAGCTAATTTCAAATGAAATGAGAGCCAAATGAAATGCAAAATGACAAGGCACATGGCACATGTGCTCATGACTGGCCAAGTAATCAAGTTTCTAGAATGTTCACTCATTTATGCTTTCTAGCACTACTCTAATTACTAAGCACCCCTAATGGGCCTCCATGTAACGTGTACAAGGCTTTCTCTCTTCCATCCGTGGCTTCATCCAATTGGGCGTGAATGGGCTTAGCCATTGACCTTGTAATAGGGCCTAGACGGTCTAGGTCTCCTCCTAGACGCTCCATGTGTAGCCTTCCCTCATCACGTCCTAGACGCTCCTTTCTTGAGTCTAGACGCTCATCACGGTCTAGCCTTGGGTCTTGGCTTCCATGGTGAGGTGTGCTTGGCCCTCCTCCATCAACTTTTTCCCAAATTCATATTTACATAATATACATAAGAAATCATTGTTGGATCTAGATTTGATAACGAAGGTGGCTAGAACATTAATGACATACTAACATAGTATTAATTGTTGAATGATATGGTTTTTATTATATGTTTTAATTGTTGAATTAATATGTTTTGTAGGATATAATGACAACTAAGGAAAGTAAAAAGGAGTTTGGTAGAATAAAGGCCAAAGTCGTTGATTTGCTTCGCTAAGCGAAGGAGCAGGAGGTGAAGGAGTTATATGAATTGTTAAGTGTAAGGGAAAAATCTCATCTGCATGATAGCCCTTGTCCAGTGAATGACAAACATCTACATATGCCTGACGTTAATGATAAATAGGTATCTGAAGAGCGAGATGGAGCAGTTGTGATGAAAACACCATGGGCTACATATTCAAAGGAAAAAAAAATAAGGATTTCTTAGTCGCAAGTGAAAGGGATCGTAGATGACTTGTTTAGTAGTTTATAAGTAGGTATAATTACCTTATTCGTCCCTACATTTAGAGGCAATAGTCAATTTAGTATAATGGTTTTTAAATAAAGCAATTTGATCCCTATGTTGATGGGAAAAACACACGCGGAAACAACGCACGCGGAAACAAGACACGCAATCACGAATCAACTGCAGAAAATAAACAACATATGATTTAACGTGGTTCGGTCGCCAACTGCAACCTACATCCACACGGGCAACTATTAGGTTTACATTATATCATGTTGTACACCAATTACAAGTACAATGATATCTTTAAATAGAGATAATAAAGGGACACAATGATTAAGCCCAGTCACTAAAACATGGTGTCTACTTAGTCCAACCCAATTGGTCATGGCTTCATACCCAACAATCTCCCACTTGAAGTCACGAAACAATGTTCACCTGCGCTTCAACTGTGTACATGGTGTCTTGTCAGCCCAACCCAATTGGTCTTGACTTCATACCCAACATATGTTTCTTAAAATGTATCCAAAATGGTCCTTTCTGTTAAATCCCCTATTACGGTGTCAAAGACTGCTTATGTGGCAGAGAGAAGGGGAATTTGGTTTACTGTGAGGTGTGACGTGTCAACTAAGGTGGATGGTTACATTAGTTTAGTGAAAAATGAAATAGGGGTTAGGGTTTTTTTATATTTTGAATTGGGGGTTACGAATTTAGGGTTTCTGAAAAACGACATTCTAAGGTGCGAGTGTGAGAAGGATTTTGAGGTGCGATCCTGTGGTTCATGCCTTCGTTGCGATTGTGAGGTGGTATCCCGTGGTGCGATCTCGAGCCCATTCAGAAGGAGCGATCCTGTGGTACGATCTTAAGCTTGTGAAGTGCGATTGTGTGGGGACAGCGATTATGGAACCCGCGGAGTAGGTCATGAAAATTAGCCTACATTTTGCGGGCCTAAGCGAGGCGGATCTATGCGGGACGGGCCGACTCGCTTTGCCACCCCTGGTCGAAACCCTTCGTAATAGAAAAATAGAGATAGAAAATTTTTTTTAATGAATAAATAAGTTTTAAAAGTGAATCCAAGTTATTTAGATTTAAAGATGATTTGACAAAGTGAAGTATTTTATTCTCAATATTTTTGGATACTAAGTAGTACAATTACATGTTTCATAGGAATGTAATTTTTTTATTTATTTTTTAGTTGATTAAAAGTTTTTTTTAAGAATTAAACAAAATATTTAAGTGAGGAAATAATCTTTTAAGAATATTATTGTAAAGTAAATTCACTTAAAACACTTTGAATAGAGATATCTATGTTTTGTTTTTTATAATTGTGTTAACTATTTTATTTGTATAGATATTTTTTTACACGATAGATAATAATAATATCTAGAGAAAAGAAAAAAAAATCAAATTGTCATATTTGGAGACAAAATTGATGTTAACTCATATTATGCGCGGAAAGAAAAATTAAAAAGCATCATCTATTAATCGTTAATGATGATACTTTATATTACTAAATTATATTTTCCATATTATAGGATATGTGAAAAGTTGGTGGAAATAAATAGAATATTATGTTAAAATTAGCAGAGAAGTTATGATATGATATTGAAGCTCCTCTTGAAAGGTTAGGACTTAAAATAGGTAGAAAAGCAACATTTAGAAAAGTAATTTTATTTCTCTCCAAGTCTTTAATAAAAGAAAATACATAATCTAATTATTGGCAGCAGGTAGGTCCTCCTGTGGTGCAGCCTTCGTAGGAGGTTGTCTGTGGCAAGAGCTGGGACCGTGGTGAGCGGTTCTGTGGCACTGGAAAGGTTTCGAACTTCGACCCACTAAGACCCCAAACATGGCTCCTAAGCCGAATACAAGGCCTATCTTAAGGGGACGCATTTGCTTTGATGTCTGATTTTTATCTGACGCAAAATTAGAAAGTGCTATGTGTGAAGAAGCGATATCCGGAAAATATATATATATACACGCAAATACCGCGAAAGAGGAATCTTCCAATCGCCGTGATCGCCACGCCTTCATTAGTAGTATCCCCTTCTCCAAGACTCTTATTCTAATTATTTTTCTTATTCTATAATTGCTTACCTGCTTTCCGTGTAAATTTTGTAGTCCAAACAAGAAGATGCTCATTGAAAAGTCGTAACATACCTAAGGGATTGCTTTCTCAACCCCATGTTTTCCTCCTGCACCCCACTGATGTGTAGGAGATTATTATTTTCTTTTAGAAGTGAAGTTCATAGAAGTTGAAGACTTGAGGCATATCGTAGCATTTTTTATTTTAAAAAGATAAAAGGATAAAATTATACTCTTCATGTATTTTCTTTGTAAATGAGATATACTTTAAAGGTTGAGATCATTGACTTGAGTTTTTTTTTAGTTTCTACTCCTTGTACATTATTTGGATTAACATAATATTAACACAATTATTTTTATAAATACATTTTCTAATTGGTTATTGATTTAAGAGGTTGTACTTCAATTATCTGTGTCTTATGTTCCCTCACTTCAAGCCTGTGTGGCTGTTAAATTTAAAAACGGTCTTTGTTAAATTGTAACATTTAAGTTAATTCAAGACCATCCAATCACCTCATTATTTGTTAAAAAGAGTAGAGAAGTAAAGTATTTTTGTATGAATAATTAATATTTAAAAAAATTTAAAATATTTTTTTATCGTCAAAGTCCACATCAAACATATATCCGTCAAGCTCATTTTGGATGTGTTCAATTTTTGCCTAAATTGCGAGAAGACCCGTGACGAAGTAAAAGTTAACTAAGGTTTTTGGGACTATGATTAATGAATCTCCACATAATTATCATCATGTAATAACATTAATTTGGACAAATATATCATGTGAATCAATCTTATTAACACACAATTAATATGATTTCACCTAATTTGATTTCAAGGCACAATATCCCAACTCCATTAATACGTTCATTTAATCATACAATATCTCTGATTATATTACATAAATACTCTAATTATATTGCAAAGTACTCCAATTTATATACATTATACTATGATATGCCACATTAAAACCTGGAGAAACAAGTGTCAAAGATCCAAGTCCATGAAAGCTTATAAATAGATTACCACTTACAAGGAGTAATCTCAACTCATATTTTTGCACAATACTCACTGTATACATTGAATTTGATACTCTTCTTGATTTGAACGTCGGAGTAATTTCTGCAAGTGTCGTACCCTCATTCCTTTGGAGCCAATTCACTAAAGCTTGAAGGGAGACTACTCGAAGCTACCTCGAATTTCGACTGACCTCATTTGGAGAGAACATTTTGGCGACCAAAACAACTTAGATTTACTCTGGTTTGAACAATATTCAGACCGACTTGTCCGACCAAAACAACTCAGATTTACTTTGATAGGAGTGATATTTACTCTGGTTTGCCAAGCGGTGCAGATGCGTGGAGGCACGTTAGTTGTGGCAGTGCATAATTCTTGGTGGATCGCGAGGTGCTGGTTGGTGCCTTTCTGCGTTAGTCTTCGAACTATGCAGGAGCAGGCTTCGACTGTACAGTGCAGACGTGCGTGGAGAGGGGAAGGCACCACATCTTGGCAGTGCAGCGGTGCAGTTTTGGCGTTGGAAGTTTCCAAGTGGGAGTCTTGGCCTCTACAGGTTTCTTGATTTCTTAGAGTTGTTTGAAAGTGTAAGAAGTGGTTCCAATTAAGAAGTTATATGCTCCATAAGGACAACGAAAAATCTTTGTCCAGGCCTTGGACAATACTTGTGACATCTTTTTATCCCAGTTGCCTACACCTTGTATTAAGGGAGACATGGTTGTTGTCCAGGTTGAAGAGAAAGATTACTTAGCGGGTCTTGAAGATTGTAAGAATCACCTACATGGGAGAATTATTTTATCTAAGGGTGACCAACCCCTCACACATCTTGATTTAACAAAAAAATTGTAGCTTGTGTGAAAAGCTCTCGGACCATAAAAAGTTATGCCGCTTGGCAAGGGCTTCTATGAATTTGAGTTTTCTTCTTTAGAGGACATGAGGTGGGTTCTAGAGGTTGGTTCATGGTAATTATCTCCTGGCTTCTTGAGGCTATTTGCTTGGAAAAAATATTTTGTCTCATCTACTATGAAAAGCACTAAAACCCAGGCCTGGGTTCAACTTTACAATTTGCCTCTAAAATATTGGAGACCGAGAACTATATTTTCTATTACTAGAGGAATTAGTACCCTTTTGTATTTGGATGATCATACTATGAAAAAAGATAGGGTTTTTTTGCTAGAGGGCTTGTGGATATTGATCTTTTATCCTCTCTTCCTGATCAACTTCTTGTTGAACGTTTAAGGTTTGCTTTGATAGTTGATGTGGAATATGAGTGACTCCCTCTATTTTGCTCTCATTGTAAGATGATCGGGCATGATCTTGCTCAGTGTTGTGTGTTTAATGCTTAGAATCCTATTCTTGTTGGTCCTCAACATAAGTCTTCTCAGAACAAGAAAATTACCAATGATAACCAAGATCAGGGGAAATCTTTGGGGGCTACATGGTTCACAAACAATATAAAGAGTATAGGAAGAAAACTTTTATTGAAGTGATTGATTCTCATAATAAGATCTTTTATAGCTTTGCTGGTAATCTGACAACCACGGTTTTTTGGTGGCACTAAAGCTGGGACACCACTGGGTAACTTTATTCAGATAAAACAGATGAAGGGGAGGATATATTTTTTGAGATGCCTCCCATGGAGGATGCATCGACTCATGATATGTCCTCGCCTAGGAAAAATTTGTCAAATACCCTTTCTGGACAAGAGAAGGTGTTAGAATCACCTTTTTGCAGCAACTAATCCGCATTCACATATTTTTACAAATGTTATTGATAAGGTTACTGCTTCTAATACTACTATGGTTCCACCTCTGCCAAGAACGAGTTCTCTTAAACAATCACTTGCTGCAACCAAAGTTCTACTTCCTGATAATAGTATGTTGGCTCTACAAAATCCTTTTTTATCCCTTGCTGGTTTAGAAAATGAAGATGTGACAGGTGACCCTAATACTAATAAGTCAGTTATCACGACTCAAATTGTTGATTTACATCATAATGAGCATATAATTGCAACAAATCAGGTGGCATCTAATTTTTGGAATGATCATAGTGAGGTTGGGGAGAATGTTAGTGATAATGGGGAGGATATTGTACACACCACTAGAAAACCAGGGAGACTGCCTAAAGGGGTTGGTAAATCCAAAAAAACTGCTAAGGTAGTTTCATCCAAAAAGTTACAATGAAGGTTTATTTTTATTTTATTTGAATGCTAGAGGCCTGGCAAACCAACAAACCGTGGAGATGTTGTTTAATTTACTTAAACAACATAATCCTCTTCTTGTTTTCATTGTTGAACCTATGATGCCTTACACTAATGCTTTGGAAGTTCTTTTCAAAATTTTTAATCTGCATTTGGTTGCTAATTCTCCTATCATTAACAAAGTTGTTAAGCTTTGGTGTTTGACTGTCCAAAATTCCTAGTTCATTCTCAATTTATTTCTGTAAATTGCATTTTGCATAATAAATGCTTTAGCTTTGTAGAGGTTTATGGAGCTAACACATACTTGGTTATAAGACTTTTGTTGAGGGATATTAGCTTCTTCACTGGCCCTGGTGTATTTTGGGAGATTTCAATGTTGTTCTCTCGACTGATGATTACAAAGGTATGGTTGCTCCTAATTATGTTTCTTATAATAAATTTCTTGATTGGATTAATAATAATAATAATAATATTAATAATAATAAATCTCTAGTCCTTGTTATACTTGGAGTAATGGGAGGAGAGGGATACAAAAAATTGATAGAGATTTTTGTAATGAAGAGTATTTGGATGAATGGTCCTCATGTACTTATCAAGTTCTTGTTAAAAATTCTTCTAATCACTCCCCTCTTCTTGCTAGTCTTTCTTTTAGTAACTGTTTACATAAGGCTAGTGCTTTTCGATTCTTTAATATGTGACTTCATGATAAGTCGTGTATGAAGCTTATTCATGATTCGAGGAAGCATACTGTTGTTGGTTGTCCTGTGTATATTTTGCAACATAAATTGAAAATGTTGAAAATTTAGCTCAAAAGTTGGAATAAAAATTATTTTGGTAATATTCAGAGTGAAGTGATTCTTAAGCAGACTTCCCTACTTGTTATTCAACAAAGTTTAAAGACACCTAGTTCGCCACTTCTTGAAACGCTTATTTTTCAAGAAAAGATTGCTAAAGAGTAGCTCGAGCATGCCCTTCATTGTCAATACTTGTTTTGGAAAAAGAAGGCCAGGATGCTCTAGTTTAAAGATGGGGACAAAAACATTGAGTAAAAAAATGAAATAATTCTAGTGGGATTTTATTTATATTAACCTCTATGTTGATTCTAATCCTGCCATGGTTTCCTCTAAGGAGAATATTATGTTGATTAAATGCCCTAATTATTTGGAAATCAAGAATGGTCTTTTTAATCTTAATGGTAATAATGTTCTTGGTCCTGGTGATTTTGGTGGTGTTTTCTATCATTCTTGTTGGGAGATTATTGTTAGAATGTGTGGACAAAACAAAAGGTGGGTGAATTGTTTTCACAAGAATTTTGCAAAGATTGGAAGTAGAGTGAATAGATATGTAAAAATCAATTGGTTGATTTTTTGTTCGACTGGATAAAATATAAGATTTACAGTTCTTTATGAAAAATCAATCAGTTGTTTTATCGAAACAATTGCTTGTTTATACCAGAAAACAAGGAGCATAATATAAAGCAATGTATAAGATCAGGGAAAGAGAGATTCACACAGAGAGATTTATACTGATTCACTCTCAACCAAGAGGTACATCCAATCCTCAACTAACCACTGAGAATTCACTATGCAATCAAAACTAGATTACAAAACACACTAAGAATGTTGATCTTGAACCCTTCAAGAACACACAACACTCTTTGGCAACACCATAGTTTCCAGAAACCCTTTCTGAATCTGACTTACACACAACTACAGTATTCAAAGAAGGAAATAGAATACATATGGGTTTTACAAAAAAATAATACAAATGAATAGAAAACCCAAATTTTATTTCACACACAAGCAATGATCCAAAAGCTCTTGATCTTCTCTTGAAAACGTTTTTAATAAACTCTCTTTCTTTTTCTTTTCAAATGATCACAAAACCGTCTTTATATAGACTCAAAGAAGTGGTTAAAACTGTTAG
Source organism: Phaseolus vulgaris (assembly GCF_051622355.1). Taxonomy (NCBI): domain Eukaryota; kingdom Viridiplantae; phylum Streptophyta; class Magnoliopsida; order Fabales; family Fabaceae; genus Phaseolus; species Phaseolus vulgaris. Next base: position 27,967,875 of record NC_143505.1, on the reverse strand, counting down.
ATCATTAATTAAAAGCAGTTAGAAACATTTAAAAAAGTTTGGAATTCATAACAAAATTCTGTTAAAAAAACAACTGATTGATTTATTTTTCTATTAAGGATTTCACATAAAACAACCAGTTGTTTTATTGAAATAACTGACTGTTTTTTGCCTTACAAAAAAGATAAAGAAAGAAAAGTTTTTTCAAAACCTTTGAAAAACACTAAGCGCCAATCAACCAGTTGTTTCGATAAATCAACTGGATTAAATTCTTGCTGACTTCACAAGACCTTGAACAACGACTTTTTCACCTAATTGAAAGCTCGAAACAACTGACTAAAATTTTCACAGCTTTTTAGAAACACTTCTTTCAAAAGAGATAATCAATCAAGTGAGCTTGGATTAATACTAGATGTGAATTGACAATTCAAAAACTACCAAACAATATACACAAACACATCAGCAGGTTCTTTTAGTCTTCAAAGTAGATTTAGAAGCATCAAAGCACCTTGTTCAACAATTATTGAGACTGATGTTTGCAAAGCTGTTTAACAATATTTTAAACAAAACTGGATTCTTCTTAGGATGAATAGTAATGTGATTTCCCTCATTCCTAAGATTCCAGGTTTGTGTAGGGATGACAAATTCATGATTGTATTGGTATTGTTTCTGAGGCTACTAACATGCTTTTTAAAAAGGTGAAAGGAGGTAATGCGACTTATAAAGTTGATATTCATAAAACATTTGACAATTTGAGTTTGAATTTCTTATTACTGGTTTTGAAATAGTTTGGATTCCATCCTTTATTTTTCAGTTGGATTATTACTATTCTTTGATCAATTATAGTCTCTATTAGGACGAATGAAACTTTTGTGGTCTTTTTTTCCTTGTATTAGAGGTGTGAGACAAAGGTGATCATTTATCTCCCTTGTTTTTCTATCTTGCGGAGGAAGTTCTGAGCAGAGGCATTTCTAGGCTTGTGAATGATAAGAGGATTCCACATATGGCTAGCCCTAAAGGTTATATCACTCCTTCTCACATTTTATATGTTGATGATATATTTGTTTTTTATAGGATGGATAATAAGTATCTTAAAAATTTGAGTATTTTTCTTAAAAAATATGGTGATTTTTTTGGTCAGTATGTTAACAATTCTAGAAATACCTTTTTCACCATGATAATTTTGCAAGATTCATTACAAAAATTTAACGTCATATTTCTTGCAGTTATGGCCTTTTAACTTTTAACTATTTAGGGGTGCCTATCTTTGTTGGTGCTCCCAAGCTCAGGTTTCTTCAACCTTTGGTTGATAAAGTTAAATTGAAACTTGCATCTTGGAAAGGGAAATCTATTAGCATGATGGGTCGGATCCAATTGGTTAATATTGTGGTTACTGGTTTCCTTGCTTATAGTTTTAATATGTATACATGGCCTACTTCTATTCTTAAGTAAGTTGAGCAGCGGAGTAGAAATTTATTTGGACCGTTGATATTATGAAAAATGCATATCTACGATTAATTGGGCTAAGATCTTTTCTCCTCTTTAGAATGGAGGATTGAAGATTAATAACCTTTAGTAAAAAAATAATGCTTACCTTCTCAAGCTTACTTGAAACTTTGCTTATAGTAATAAGCCTTGGTCTCTTCTCTTGAAAACCATAGTTCTTAAATCTAAGTACCAACTTAGATTAGCTTATAAATCCTTTGCTATTTGGCCTGAGATTAAACAGTTTTATAACATTATTCATACCTCTTGGATTGTTGGTACAGGTACTGATAGTAATTTGCAGAGGTACTTGATGGTTTTGGAACCCTAGTGACTACAATTTGCAATTTTGGAATGGTTGTGATTGGATTATTCCATCAACTTTACAATAAGTGAATTATATTTTTGAACATATCATGATTAGGTAGGAACAGGATACTTCTAATAGGACTCTAGAAGACTAGTCATTTCAATCTCAAATTTACTAGGAAATTTTTCTTAAATCCAGGAGTTCCTTGTGGTTGGGTAAGATCATTTGGTCTCAATATATTCCTCCTTCCAAAACTTTTTGGAAAGTTTTTCATGGGCAAATTCCTACGGATCAACACATTCAGCATAGAGGTTTGCATTAATGTTCTATGTGTACTCTTTGTGAAAAGAAGGAAGAATCTATTCATCATTTATTTTTTCAATGTCCTAATGCTTTGCATATTTGGAGTTGGATTCAGAAATTTTTTCTTAATTCTCACTTCTCTAATGTGGATCTCCTTTCTTTTATTAAGAACGATTATTAAGAACGATGATAGTCCTTTGATTAATTTGATTAAAATTATTGTGATTACCTTCTCTATTTGGATGATATGGTATAATAGGCTTTCATCTAGTCTTTTCTTAGAATTCTTTATTAATAGGTATAAATACCTAAGTATCACTTTTCTTAGTTTTTTAAATATGGGTTTTGGTCTTATCTCCCCATATTTTCTTGTATTTCCTTTCTTTATTTCTTTTTTCCATTTTAATAATACTTTTTTCATGTGGTGGCAGATGATTGTTGATACTTAAGGTGTCAACCTAGCTGAGATGTCAATTTTCATAGTGATGCCTAACATGAAAGCTTTTCTAAATAGGTATAAATACCTAAGTATCACTTTTCTTAGTTTTTTAAATATGGGTTTTGGTCTTATCTCCCCATATTTTCTTGTATTTCCTTTCTTTATTTCTTTTTTCCATTTTAATAATACTTTTTTCATGTGGTGGCAGATGATTATTGATACTTAAGGTGTCAACCTAGCTGAGATGTCAATTTTCATAGTGATGCCTAACATGAAAGCTTTTCTAAATAGGTATAAATACCTAAGTATCACTTTTCTTAGTTTTTTAAATATGGGTTTTGGTCTTATCTCCCCATATTTTCTTGTATTTCCTTTCTTTATTTCTTTTTTCCATTTTAATAATACTTTTTTCATGTGGTGGCAGATGATTGTTGATACTTAAGGTGTCAACCTAGCTGAGATGTCAATTTTCATAGCGATGCCTAACATGAAAGCTTTTCTAAATAGGTATAAATACCTAAGTATCACTTTTCTTAGTTTTTTAAATATGGGTTTTGGTCTTATCTCCCCATATTTTCTTGTATTTCCTTTCTTTATTTCTTTTTTCCATTTTAATAATACTTTTTTCATGTGGTGGTAGATGATTGTTGATACTTAAGGTGTCAACCTAGCTGAGATGTCAATTTTCACAGTGATGCCTAACATGAAAGCTTTTCTAAAAAAAAAAGAAATAGTCAGTTAGTTCAGTAAATCAATTAAATGTTTTAACAAAATTTTGTTATGTTTTCCAAACTAGTTTTAATTGACTTAACTGTTTTCATGAATTTTAAAAATTGTTTTTACAATCATTTGAAAACTATATAAAGATGTTTTCTAAACCTTTTGAAGCTAACACTTTTAATATCAAAAAACAAATTCAAAGCAGTATTGAAATTCTCAGAGAGTATTTTCATTCTTGAATCATTCTGTTGTGTAAAGAAGTTTTTCTGAGTTTGTAATTCTTTGTATTCATTCTCTTTTGTAATCTCAAGTGACTTCATTTCAAATTTTATTGTAATATGTTCTTACGAAGATCCATATAAGGTTTCTGGTTTTTATGTTGTGTGTAAGAGGTTGTCTTTCTTGAAGGATTCAATAAACAAAGCTCTTGTGTGCAACTCTTGTAATCCTTGATTTTGTGTTTCTCAGTGGTGTGTAGCTTTTGTTTCAGAGTGAATCAGTATAAATTCTCTATGTGGTTCTCTCTTTTATTGCATTATTGTTTTCTGGTTTCTAAATAACAATTCAATTGGTTAATTACACATAACAACTGAATTATACTCTTTTTTACGCGTGCTTCTCTTTTTACAGTCGATTGAATAATGATTTCAGTTAGTTGATTTTTGAGAAATTTTCAATCTGACTTATACATTTGTGAAAATTACAAAAATCTTTTATAAACAATTCACTCCCCTCTTTGTTTATTGGCCATATATTCTAACATTATGTTTTTCTACAATTTAGATTCCTATAATTTACTTTCTTGCAATTTACATTCTTGTCATTTACTTTCTCACAATTTACATTTCTTTCCTTTCCTATTACCATTAGACACTCTCTTTTCTATCAAGTAGAACTATATGACGGTCTAGTAAACAATTGTTGACTAGATGGCCTAACAATTGTACTTAGCCTTTTTTTTGTGCATGAACTCTTTTGTATTTTAGAGTCCACTGTGGTACGAACACGACGCCAACACTACTCATAATTTAGCCTCAATTTTTTTTAATTTGCATTAGCCTTAAACAACATTAAAACGATATTTTATTGAAGAGATTTTATGTGAAAACACATAAAATTATAATTATAGACAAAATTTAACTGACCCATTTCAAGCTTATCAAGGTATCATATGATGATGTTTTTCACACTGTCATTTTTTTAAAAGAAATATTTTTACCATTTAATAAAATAAATTAATGCCAAATGTTTTCTTACGCATGGAGAATTTCATACAAAGTTTGTATAGATGTAAAAAGAGCATTAATGGCGGTCTCAGAAACTTCTACTAAACATTTTTTTTTAAGATATTAGAAGAATGAATGAGGCACTACAAGAATTTTTAATTTTAAAAGAGGTTTATTAGTAGAGGTTAGAGTAACCTCTAGGAACAGTGGAGGTTTAATTTTTAATTTTCGCCTCCAATAAGTCTCGGCGGTTTCTAAAAAACCTCAGTAAAAATTTTATTGTTTTAAAATTTTTAAGTGAAGGTTTTTTTTTCTGAAACTTATTTTACACATTTATTGTATTTTTTTGAAAGACTTTTTAGCTTTTTCTCTTGACTTATCACTTTTTACTCTGTTTCCTACATGAAACTCTTCCTATTGTTGTTAGTCCCCTATTTCAAGTGATGTGAAGGTGTTACCGTAAGAGATTTATTTATCCCTCTATCTTCGCTTCTAACTAACTTCACTTTCCCTTCGAAGACCTTCGCAACACGTTTTTAAAAGCTCTCATCGCCAATTCCCCCTCTGACAACAATCACACGCCGCCGATCTCCGTCGCTCAAATGGAAAGCTCTGGAAGCTTCAGTTCCTCCGTTGTCAATGTTGTCGACATCTTCGCCTACAACTTTGCATCCTCAACAACAACTCCTCCTTCTCCGCCGGAGAATCCTCCACCCGAACCATCCAGTTCTTTTTGATGACCGACTCCGGTGTCTCGCCGGCATGGCTGGATGTCTCGTCGAAGGTGAATCAGCACGGTGCCACCGTGGAGCAGAGGATCACTTTGCGGCAGCTGCAGGTGAAGAAGAGCCATTGTGGACGGAGGTCACGAAGCTTGCAGTATCACAACGTCACTTTCCATCGCAGAACAAGAAGATGTGAATCGCACATTTGGTTAGTAGATTGTGGTAGTTTTTCTTTCTGCACGCTACAATGTCTGAACACGTTGTGTGCTTTTGGTTTGTGCAGGGATTGCCGCAAACAAGTGTACTTAGGTGAGGTCGCTATTAGAGGATTCGTTTTACGTTATGTGCGCTTTCTTTCTTTTGTAGGTGGATTTGACACACGGCGCATTCTTTTGGTGCCTTCTAAAAAAAATTTGTGAAACTAATTGTCCATTGAGAAATGTTGCAAATTAGATGAATAATGTGGATTGAATTAGAATGGTGGTGAGAATGGCACGTCTTATTCTTGAAAAGAACAGAAAAATTCACGTCAAACAGTTTTGTCATGTACAAGAGAGTGAGTTGGCTGATACAGTTTCTCAACTGCCATGCTATTTTACATGTGAGTGAATTATCTGATAGATGAAGCTGCTCCAGAACCATGAGCTTCTGATATATTACTAGAAAAATTATAAATTAAATAAGCTTGGTGCTGCACATCAAGTAATGGATGACATCGTCAACCAACTGCTTGCAGTTCCTTTAATTGGTTCAGAGGCATTGTTCAACATGATTATATAATATTTCACCCAGAGACAGAAGTTGACTAGAGTTGTCAATGTGTTTAAGCACGTGAAAAGTGGGAGGAATTTAATTTACTGTTATAGGCCTTTTATTAGAATCTATATTATTCTTTTTCAGCATTTTTGGGTAGATGAAGCAACTCTATATAAACCATGTCTATATGAAAATAATTTTTAACTTCTCTAATTGGATATAGTGATGATGGCGAGAATATGGCTCTTATCTATGAGTATATGGCTAATGGAGACTTGATCAGGTATTGTGAAGGTCAATTTACTCCATTTAATTTTATTTCTCACTGTATTACAATTTAGGGTGGTTACATAATTTGTTAATGATTGTATCCACCTTAGCTAGATCAAAAAGGTACTGGTGGAAAGTAAAGGCTTCTGACTCTGTAATTGTCTTAATTATCTGCATAAAGACTCTAAACAGTCATTGCATTCCAGTAATATATAACAAACCATTCAAGTCAAATCAGATACATTTAAATGAAGCATAAAAATTGAGTCAAAGATCAGGTGTATGAACTGGAAAACAAGTTTTTATATCATTCTGCACCAAAACACGATGCCTTTTTATTTTATTTTTTTGTGATTTCAAACTCATGCATTCCTTTGTGGATTCATAAAAATGTAGGCAAAAGCAAAAATATATTGAGTTGGAACCAACGACTTCAAATTGCTGCTCCTTTTTGGTTTTAGCATAACTGCTGCTCTAAATATTTCTTACCATTCCTCATTCACTTGCTTTTCCTTGCTAACATACTAACATGTTTTCATATCCTTCCTTTTCATTTAAAACTTCAACTGGAATTGCGATTGATTAACAGTTTACCTTGGTGAGTCATTTAATGATGAGAGCCAAGATTTTGGTTTAATTATTCTGTCAATCAATTATAAGTTGACAAGAATTTATCTTTCAAATATCATAGGGGCTTATGATGAAGAAGAATCAGCTGCCAGAGTATATGATTTAGCCGCACTTAAGTACTAGGGAACTTCAACTTTCACCAATTTTCCAGTAAGATGACAGTAATTACTTATATAATACTTCATTTAGGTGCAAATGATTCATCTGATGCTCCTTATACTTTCAAAACAGATATCTGATTACGGGAAAGATATGGAAATAATGCAAACTATGACCAAAGAGGAGTATTTGGCCACTTTAAGGAGGTAAATACTTGTAATTTTGTTTTCCAGCAGACCTTGAGAAGCTGGAGGGAATTAGCTGCAGTTTTATAAGAGATATAAATAGTATAGTACTAGTATGACGCACGAAAATTTTTACAACATTTTATTATATATAAATATTAATATTATAATTAAAAAAAATTATTCCTTTACATAAGAAAATTGTAAAATTAAGCAAATGAAATTAAAATGTTAAAAAATTTAACTTAACTTATTATAAATTTGTAATATATATTAGTAACTATGAAGCTCACACACTTCTTTTAAATGGTGTGTCGGTGTCTGATATTTGTATCAGACACGACACTCGTAAGTCACGTATCCGTGAAGTGTTCAATTTAAAAAGTATTTGTTAGATTTTTGATAATTCTAGTACGATTTTAACACAATTTTAAAAAGGAAAAATACATTAATTTTCTAAAAGTACAAACTTTATTGTATAAATTGTTATTATAGTTATAAAAATAAGAAACAAATCCTTGTGAAACAGTCATGAAAAACATCTTTCTACTCCAAAAAAATAATCTGGAACATACTTGTGCACATAAATCTTTATTGTCAATTTATATAATTCATAATTATATAATATATAGAACCATGTCCCCGTGTCAGTGTCAATGCGACATAGAGTACTAGTCCACAAATTAATTATAAATAAAAATAAATGAATAAATTTTTGCCATAAAAAATAGATTACAATAGAAAAAAATAATTTGAACAAATTTACATTATATAAATAATTATCTAATATTATGTTCCCATAAGATATTTACGAAGAAAATGAAGTACTGTTCACCAACTTCATGCTTGGTTAATATGCAAAAATCTCTAAGAATAATTATTGCAATTAAAAAATTAATTCATTATATTATACCAAGTACAGTTATAGAAAAAGTAATAAAAATTGTGTGTTTCTTCCATAAACATATTGTAGGCGAAAATCATATTAAATTACGAAGTCACATCTTGTCATATAAATTAATATTTGTGCACATAAATCTTTATTGTCAATTTATATAATTCATAATTATATAATATATAGATTCGTGTCCCCGTGTCCCGTGTCCTCGTGTTAGTGTCTATGCTACATAGATTAGTAGTCCAGAAATTAATTATTAATAAAAAAGAATGAATACATTTTTGCCATAACAAATACATTACAACAGAAAAAAATAATTTGAACAAATTTACATTATATAAATAATTATCTAATATTATGTTCCCATCAGATATTTACGAAGAAAATGAAGGTTCACCAACTTCATGCAACGTTAATATGCAAAAATCTCTCAGAATAATTATTGCAATTAAAAAATTAATTCATTATATTATACCAAGTACAGTTATAATAAAAGTAATAAAAAATGTGTGTTTCTTACATAAATATATTGTAAGCGAAAATCATATTAAATTATGAATTCACATTTTGTCATATAAATTAATACTTGTGCACATAAATCTTTATTGTCAATTTATATAATTCATAATTATATAATATATAGATTCGTGTCCACATGTTTCGTGGCACCGAGTCAGTGTCTACGCTAAATCTGTTAGTAGTCCAAAAATTAATTATAAATAAAAAAGAATGAATAAATTTTTGCCATAAAAAATACATTACAATAAAAAAAAATTGATTAGAACAAATTTACATTATATAAATAATTATCTAATATTATGTTCCCATAAGATATTTACGAAGAAAATGAAGTACTGTCACCAACTTCATGCTACGTTAATATGCAAAAATCTCTCAGAATAATTATTGTAATTAAGAAATTAATTCATTATATTATACCAAGTACAATTATAGTAAAAGTAATAAAAAAAATGTGTATTTCTTCTAGAAACATATTATAGGCGAAAATCATATTAAATTATGAAGTCACATTTTGTCATATAAATTAATACTTGTGCACATAAATCTTTGTTGTCAATTTATATAATTCATAATTATATATCATATAGATCCGTGTCCCCGTGTCCCCGTGTCAGTGTCTATGCTACATAGATTAGTAGTCCAGAAATTAATTATAAATAAAAAGGAATGAATACATTTTTTCCATAACAAATACATTACTATAGAAAAAAAAAATTTCAACAAATTTACATTATATAAGTAATTATCTAATATTATGTTCCCGTAAGATATTTACGAAGAAAATGAAGTACTGTTCACCAACTTCACGCTACGTTAATATGCAAAAATCTCTAAGAATAATTATTGCAATTAAAAAATCTCTCTGAATAATTACTGCAATTAAAAAATTTATTCATTATATTATACCAAGTACAGTTATAGTTAAATTAATAAAAAATGTGTGGTTCTTCCATAAACATATTGTAGGCGAAAATCATATTAAATTATGAAGTCAAATTTTGTCATATAAATTAATACTTGTGCACATAAATCTTTATTGTCAATTTATATAATTCATAATTATATATTATATAGATCCGTGTCCCCGTGTCAGTGTCTATGCGATATAGAGTAATAGTCCACAAATTAATTATAAATAAAAATAAATGAATAAAGTTTTGCCATAAAAAATAGATTACAATAGAAAAAAATAATTTGAACAAATTTACATTATATAAATTATTATCTAATATTATGTTCCCATAAGATATTTACGAAGAAAATGAAGTACTGTTCACTAATTCATGCTACGTTAGTATGCAAAAAACTCTCAGAATAATTATTGCAAATAACAAATTAATTCATTATATTATACCAAGTACAATTATAGTAAAAGTAATAAAAAATATGTGTTTTTCCAGAAACATATTGTAGGTGAAAATTATATTAAATTATGAAGTCAGATGTCGTCATATAAATTAATATTTATGCACATAAATCTTTATTGTCAATTTATATAATTCATAATTATATAATATATAGATCCGTGTCCCCGTGTCACTGTCTATGCGACATAGATTAGTAATCCACAAATTAATTATAAATAAAAAGGAATGAATAAATTTTTGCCATAACAAATACATTACAATAAAAAAAATAATTTGAACAAATTTACATTATATAAATAATTATCTAATATTATGTTCCCATAAGATATTAACGAAGAAAATGACGTACTGTTCACCAATTCATGCTACCTTAATATACAAAAATCTCTCAGAATAATTATTGCAAATAAAAAATTAATTCATTATATTATGCCAAGTACTATTATAGTAAAAGTTATAAAAAATGTGTGTTTCTTCCAGAAACAAATTGTAGGCGAAAATCATATTAAATTATGAAGTCAGATGTTGTCATATAAATTAATATTTGTGCACACAAATCTTTATTGTCAATTTATATAATTCATAATTATATAATATATAGATTCGTGTCCCCGTATCAGTGTCTATGCGACATAGATTAGTAGTCCACAAATTAATTATAAATAAAAACGAATGAATAAATTTTTTCCATAACAAATACATTACAATAGAAAAAAATAATTTGAACAAATTTACATTATATAAACAATTATCGTATATTATGTTCCCATAAGATATTTACGAAGAAAATGAAGTACTCTTCCCCAACTTCATGCTACGTTAATATGCAAAAATCTCTCAGAAAATTTTTGCAATTAAAAAATTAATTCATTATATTATACCAAGTATAGTTATAGTAAAAGTAATAAAAATTGTCTATTTATTCCATAAACATATTGTAGGCGAAAATCATATTAAATTATGAAGTCACATTTTGTCATATAAATTATGACTTGTGCACATAAATATTTATTGTCAATTTATATAATTCATAATTATATAATATATAGATTCAAGTCCCCGTGTCAGTGTCTATGTTACATATATTAGTAGTCCACAAATTAATTATAAATAAAATGGAATGAATAAATTTTTGCCATAACAAATACATTACAATAGAAAAACATAATTTGAACAAATTTACATTATATAAATAATTATCTAATATTATGTTCCCATAAGATATTTACGAAGAAAATGAAGTACTGTTCACCAACTTCATGCTACGTTAATATGGAGAAATCTCTCAAAATAATTATTGCAATTAAAAAATTAATTCACTATATTATACTAAGTACAATTATAATAAAAGTAATAAAATATGTGTGTTTCTTCCATAAACATATTGTAGACGAAAATCTTATTAAATTATGAAGTCAGATGTTGTCATATAAATTAATATTTATGCACATAAATCTTTATTGTCAATTTATTTAATTCATAATTATATAATATATAGAACCGTGTCCCGTGTGAGTGTCTATGTGACATAGATTAGTATTCCACGAATTAATTATAAATAAAAAGGAATGAATAAATTTTTTCCATAACAAATACATTACAATAGAAAAAAATCATTTGAACAAATTTACATTATATAAATAATTATCTAATATTATGTTCCCATAAGATATTTACGAAGAAAATGAAGTACCGTTCACCAACTTCATGCTACGTTAATATGCCAAAATATCTCAAAATAATTATTGCAATTAAAAAATTACATCACTATATTATACCAAGTACAGTTATAGTAAAAGTAATAAAAAATGTGTGTTTCTTCCATAAACATATTGTAGGCGAAAATCATATTAAATTATGAAGTCACAGTTTGTCATATAAATTAAAACTTGTGCACATAAATCTTTATTGTCGATTTATATAATTCATAATTATATAATAAATATATCCGTTTCCCTGTGTCAGTGTCTATGCGACATAGATTAGTAGTCCACAAATTAATTATAAATAAAAAGGAATGAATAAAATTTTTTCATAACAAATACATTACAATAGAAAAAAATTATTTGAACAAATTTACATTATATAAATAATTATCTAATATTATGTTCCCATAAGATATTTACGAAGAAAATGAAGTACTGTTCACAAACTGCATGATACGTTAATATGCAAAAATCTCTCAGAATAATTATTGTAATTAAATTATTAATTCATTATATTATACCAAGTATAGTTATAGTAAAAGTAATAAAAAATGTGTATTTCTTCAAGAAACATATTGTAGGCGAAAATCATATTAAATTATGAAGTCACATTTTGTCATATAAATTAATACTTGTGGACATAAATCTTTATTGTCAATTTATATAATTCATAATTATATAATATATAGAATTGTGTCTCTGTGTCCCCGTGTCCCGTGTCCGCGTGTCAGTGTCTATGCTACATATATTAGTAGTCCACAAATTAATTATAAATAAAAATGAATGAATAAATTTTTGCCATAACAAATAGATTACAATAGAAAAAAATAATTTAAACAAATTTACATTATATAAGTAATTATCTATTATTATGTTCCCATAAGATATTTACGAAGAAAATGAAGTACTGTTCACCAAGTTCATGCTACGTTAATATGCAAAAATCTCTCAGAATAATTATTGCATTTAAAAAATTAATTCATTATATTATACCAGGTACAGTTATAGTAAAAGTAATAAAAAATGTGTGTTTCTTCCAGAAACATATTGTAGGCGAAAATCATATTAAATTATGAAGTCACATTTTGTCATATAAATTAATACTTGTGCACATAAATCTTTATTGTCAATTTATATAATTCATAATTATATAATATATAGATTCGTGTTCCCGTGTCCCTTGTCCCCGTGTCCCCGTGTCAGTGTCTATGCTACATAGATTAGTAGTCCACAAATTAATTATAAATAAAAGGAAATGAATAAATTTTTGTCATTGTTGGAGATCCCACATCGACTAGAGATTAGAGCCTTTTATTGTATATAAGTGGGTGCAAACTTCACCCCATTGAGCCGGTTTTATGGGGTTGAGTTAGGCTTAAAGTCCACTTCGTAATATGGTATCAGAGCCATTTCGAGCCTATCCTAGCGAGTGTTTGTGTTGGGTCTATCGTGCCACCCGCTATCGGGCCGCTATCGGACCACCCATAATATACAGTCCCACGCACGAGCTTCTATCTATCACTCTCGGCGTGAGGGGGGTGTGTTGGAGATCCCACATCGACTAGAGATGAGAGCCTTTCATAGTATATAAGTGGGTGCAAACCTCACACCATTGAGCCAGTTTTATGGGGTTGAGTTAGGCTTAAAGTCCACTTTCGTAATATGGTATCAGAGCCATTTCGATCCTATCCTAGCGAGTGTTTGTGTTGGGCCTATCGTGCCACCCGCTATCGGACCACCCATAATATATAGTCCCACGCACGAGTTGGCAGTCTCGGCGTGAGGGGGGTGTGTTGGAGATCCCACATCGACTAGAGATTAGAGCCTTTTATTGTATATAAGTGGGTGCAAACCTCACCCATTAAGAAAAAGAGAGTGATCAGCAACAGAAATAGAGTAATTATTTGATAAAAGAAAAGTAGAAAGTTTGGCGTACCATTGGCGACCAGCTTGACGAAGGCCATACAAAGACCGTTGAAGCTTGCAAACATGCTGGGGAGAAGGAAGAGAGAGGCCAGGTGGGGGGGTCATGTATATCTGTTCATGGAGATCACCATGAAGAAATGCATTATTGACATCAAGTTGTTTTAAAATCCAATTTTTGGTAGTGGCAATAGCAAGCAGAAGGCGGAGGGTAGTGAGTTTAGCAACAGGTGCAAAAGTGTCTAAGAAATCAAGTCCTTCAAGTTGGGTAAACCCTTTGGCAACAACTCTAGCTTGAAGCTCATCTTGCATGGCAGATTGCCAAGAAGCTTGTTTGGAGGCTTCTTTATATGTCCGAGGTTCAGGATGAGAATTGATAGAGGAAATAACATTTCTAAAATTGGAAGATAAGGAATTGTAAGACAAGTAATTATGAATAGGATATCTACTACTTACAGTGTTGGTTGCAGTGTGGAAATCTGCAAGATAGGCAGGTTGTCGGTGAGGACGAGCTGATCTTCTTGGAAATTGGGGTGAGATGCTTCCTGGAGATGCAGGCGGTGATAATTCTGATGGAGGTGCAATGTTGGATTCAGGAGCAGAGGCACTATTTGTTGGAAGATCATAGGATAATGAGGCTGGTGGAGGAACAGTATTGGGTGCAGGAGTAGAGGCACATGGCTCAATAGGAGGTGCAGTATCAGAAAAAAAATCAAAAGCAGAATTATATGCATTAGAAATAGGGAGAGATAAAGTGTTAGGGTCCTTAGGCAAGCCACTGTCCAATTTATATGGAAAGTGGTTTTCATGAAAGATTACATGTCTTGATATCTCTATGCTATGAAAATTTAAATTTAAGATAATATAACCTTTTGTATTTTGCGGGAAGCCAAGAAAAATACCTTTGATAGATCTATCATCTAATTTTTTCCTATGTGCAGTAATGGTACTAGCATAACAAAGACAACCAAACACTTTTAGAAAGGAAATGTCATATGGTTTTTCAAACAACTTTTCATGAGGAGTGATGTTATCAAGTAATGGAGTAGGAATAGCATTTATTAAGAAAACAACATGATTTACTGCAAATTCCCAAAAAATAGGAGGAAGATTTGCTTGAAAAAGTAAAGCCCGGGTTACATTTAGTATGTGTTGATGTTTACGTTCTACAATGCCATTTTGTTGTGGTGTTTCAACACAAGATTTTTGATGTATAATTCCCTTTGAAGCATAAAAATTTGACATAGCAAACTCAACACCATTGTCAGTACAAATCGTTTTGATATTAGTTTTGAAATGATTTTGAACGAAAACAGTGAAGTTAATGATGTGTTGACGCACTTCAGATTTGTTATGCAGCAGAATAACCCAAGTATAAGGAGCGTCTAGGCCATGATGAGGAGCGACTACATAAGGAGCATCAAGGAAGAGTCCTAGACCGTCTAGCTTCACATACACATGGGACAAGCTACGGTTGTGAAGAGAAGGCCTTGTGCAAGTTACATGGAGGCCCATTAGGGGTGCTTAGTAATTAGAGTAGTGTAGAAAGCATAAATGAGTGAACATTCTATAATCTCTTTAGCTTGGCCGGTCATGAGCACATGTGCCATGTGCTTGGTGATTTGCATTTCATTTGGCTTTCATTTCATTAGACATTAGCTTAGTTTTTACGGTTCTATAGCCTATAAATAGGAAGGCTATCTGTTGTATTTTCCAAGTTTATTGTGAGTAAAGTTATGCTGCCAATTTGTGCCAAGCTTTGCTTCTCCCTAGAATTCTAGGCTCTAAACTTCACATCCTTCACCTTTCCTTGGGCTGGCCGAACCTCCCAATATTCATACACACCATGCACCTTCAAGATCAACATCATTCTTAGGAGGATCTTGCACACACACATCCATTGCTTCCGCACCATCTCTTACATGATTCAAGAAGACCTTCATGAAATTTGCCATCATTTGGTATCAGAGCTTGGGTTCTTCAAGATGAGTTGCTTTTGGTCTTTTCATTTCTAGTTCTTCTTTATTTCATGTTGTTCATCTTATTTCCATATTTGTCTTGCTGTTTTTTGCATTTTAATTTGTTTTGGTGTGCTATTTGGAAGATCCAACCGAAGCACTTTTGTTCAATTGATCTTGAACAATTTCTTGTGCAAATTGTGATAGGATTACATACACCTTTGAGTTGCTGTTTTCTTTTAGGCTTTTGAGTCTTTATTGCACTTTTAATTTGGTTCATATTATGCTTTTGAGTCTTTAATTTCTGAATCCATATATGTTTTGTCAAGTCATGTTCATCCACAATGTCAACAATTCTTAGTAGTCCTTTATTTGGCTTGATTGTTTCTTGATTTTGGGTATCTTTAATTGCTTTGAATCTGCTGTTCTTTGATCTTTTGGTGCCTTTTTAATTTTAGTTTGAGTTCCTATTTGTGTTTAGATCCTACACAAATTCTATTTCACAAATTCTATTGTGTTTAAATTTTGGTATCTTCCTGTTTTTGTTTCCAGTTTCCAGAATTCCTTGTTTCAAATTTTCTGTGCTGGCTGTTTTGTTCCAGAAAAATATTTTCACTCATAGGAAAATTTTGATTCTCTGGAATATGCAAGTTTGAAGTGTTATAGAAAGGACAAAAAAAGAATTAGTCCAAAAGAATCAACAGAAAAAAAATGATAAATCTTTTAAAATCAGTGTGCAAATCTGAGGCGCTACAGCTGGCATAACTGAACACCAAAATTGCAAAATTTATTAAAAATAATTGGTGCATGCGTTTTGAGTGATTCCAAAGCCAGATTTTAGCTAAGATCTTGAATATCTTGCATATCAAATTTCAGAATCATATCTTAAAAACACAGCTCAGCATAAATTGGGGAAAAACACGTTTCTGGCCCACAACATTTTCCAATGGTGCTGTTTTTTTTATTTGGTCATCTAATTCTAGTGCTATTCTTAGGATTCTTTTATTTGCTTGCTTAATATTTCTTGGACCTCTTTCTAGTTGTCATAATCTAACTCCTTTTGGTGGTACTGTTTTATTCAATTAAATTGTTTCTTGCTTTTGTTCTTTGACCTCTAATTTGGTGCTGGAATTTATTTCTACTTTGGTGCTTAATTGAATGGAAACTTGACTTGGGTAAGGTCTAGTCTTTTGATAGGTGCTGGAATTGGAGAATTAAAACCTTCATTCTAAGGGGAAACAAAGCCAAGGCCGAAACAAGCTTTCTTGAAAAACACTACAAACACTTGGAGGGCCAACAAGCAAAGACAACAAGGAAGTGCATTTAGCAAAAAGAGGATCAACAAAGGGAGTTTTTTTTCTTAATTTCCTTGCAACTTAATTTGTTTTAATTACCTCTTAATTACGATTTTAGACGGTGAGTGTGTCTTCAAGGGCTCAAAGTGTCCAAGAAGCCTCACCTAGGGCCGACTAGTATAGAATTTTTAATTAGCAATTGTTAATTGTTTGTAATTGCCTTTTCTTTTGCTTAATTAGTGACGCTTTGCATGATTATTTTGTTAAGTTTGTGTTAAACCGACTAGCTTTGTTAATTAGTTAGCATACATTGTTTTTCTTGCATTGAAAAAAAAAAGTTTTGATTTCTCAACTTAATTGTGTTCTAAGTAGTTTACTAAGAGGAAGTTTTGTGTGAAGACATTGAGAGATAGTTTTTGGCAAGGAAAAGGCTTGGTACTTAAGTAGTCCTTTGTGACTCACCTCCCTTACCTGGAAAACTACCTTCTTTAACTTTCCTAAACTTTCTCAAGGTAAAACACCTATATACACAAAGCTTTAGCCATGTCTTCTCCTCCTCACTCTCCAAAGTCTATTGAAAGTGAAGTCAAATCTATAAAATCTCTTTTAAAAGAAGTTTCACAAGCTGTACAAATGATTTCTTTTAGACAATTGGAGAATGAGAATAAAATTAATGAATTAGCTAAAGCCCAAGAAGAGAAATCCCAAAAATAAAAAAAAACTCATACTCATGCATCCCATTCTAAAAGTAATGAGTTTCTAGGGGAGGGAAGCCTTAGAATCAATGACTATTACCAACCACCCCCTAGAAGAACTAGACAAAGGGAGCAAGAGAGCCCAAGGGAAGTAAGGGTAGACCTACCCCATTTTTATGGCAAGGAAGATGTAGAGACCTACCTAGATTGGGAGATGAAAGTCGAGCAACTCTTTGCTTGCCATGGGGTGAGTGAAGAGAGGAAGGTGCCCTTAGCAACCCTTAGTTTCCAAAGAAATGCCATGTATTGGTGGACCTCTCTAGAGAGAGACTGACGTCTTCATAGGGAGCCTCCCATAGAATATTGGAATGACCTTAGGGGAGCCCTAAGACGTCGCCACATACCTTCCTACTACCATAGGGAGTTGATGGACAAGCTCCAAAGACTCCAACAAAAGAACTTGAGTGTGGAAGAGTATAGGCAGAAAATGGAGCTCTACATGATGCGAGCATCCATTAGAGAGGAAGAAACCACGACCATATCTAGGTTTCTAAGTGGGCTCAACCTTGAGATAAGGGATAGAGTAGAACTATTACCCTACCAAGACTTGAATGATTTGGTTCAACTTTGCATTAAAGTTGAACAACAAAATTTGCGCAAAACTTCAAGTCAAAGGGTGGGTTCTTACTCCAACTCTTATCCCAAAAAAGACTTTAAAAGGGAGGGTAGTACACCTAGAGACGAACCCAAAGAAACTACCAAACCCTTAGTGAAAGATGCCTCCACCCCATACATCCGCGCTAGGGACACCAAGTGTTTTAAATGTTTTGGAAGAGGGCATGTGCAAGCACAATGTCCAAACCAAAGGGTTTTGTTCTTAAAGGGAAAAGATGAGTACACAAGTGGTGAGGATGAACCTAGAACACAAGAAAAGGGGGAAGGAGAGAGGATAAATCCTTTGGAGGGGGACTTATTGATGATTCAAAGAATCCTCCACAATCAACCTAGTGCATCCATTGAGACACAACGAGAGAACATTTTTCATACTAGATGCAAAGTTTTAGAAAATATATGCTCTCTTATTGTGGATGGTGGATCATGCTGCAAATTGTTGTAGCACTAGATTGATTGAAAAACTAAAACTACAAGTAGTTCCTCATCCAAAACCGTACAATTTACAATGGATCAATGAGGATGGAGAACTACGTGTAGACAAGCAAGTGGAAATCGATTTTTCTATAGGTAACTACAAAGACAATGTTTTATGTGATGTAGTACCTATGGAAGCTTGCCACATCTTATTAGGTAGACCATGGCAATTTGATAAGAAAACCTCGCATAATGGTCTAACTAACGAGATTTCTTTCATCCACAAGCACAAAAGGTTTGTACTTAGCCCTTTACCACATTCCCAAGTGGTAAAAGACCAAATACAAATGAAACACAAAAGGGATGAAGAAAAAATAGAAAAAGAGAAAAATTTTGGGAAACAAAAGGCGTGGGAGAATAGTGTTCCTTCCCACAAGGTCATTCAACAAGTCAAGCACATTAAAAATACCTTTACAAACATGCTTCTTGTTGAACAACCTAGCCTTTCCTTTTGTAAAGGAACACTTGCAAGCATGAGCACAAAAGAAGAGTCTTTAAAAAAAGCTTGCATAGATCAAGACTATTTTTGTATGAAGTAGTGCCTAGAACAACTTGCCATGTCTTATTGAGACAACCATTGCAAAATGTACAAATTTTCATCAACAATGGTTGTACCAACGAGACTCTCTTTGCACATAAGAGAAAAAGTCTACAAGAAGGAGAACTCATGGGGCAAATGAGAGTTGATGAAACTCTAGAGCTTTTAAGAGGAAAAATTTTGTCACCCATGAGAAAAGAGGTTCAAAGACATTACTTTAGGTACAACTCTTGTTTTCAAACTACACCTAAAGCAAAGTCTCAAGAACTCTATACTCCTTCACCTTTTGTAAAAGATCCTTGGGAAGACACACATTTCATATTAGAGCTTCCTAGGAAAACAAAAGGTCTTGATTTATTCTTCATGGATGTGGATAAACTCTTCCTAAGAAACGTGACAAGCCTCCATGATTTATTTTAAAAAATAATGGATAGAGCTCCAAAATTTGAAAACATAGCTCTTCCTTCTATGCTTCACGAAATCATGAGGGACACTCACAATTCTTGGGATAAGAATCCTTTTCCTTATAAGCATGCATACAATGGAGTAGTCCACAAGATTACTCATAATTCTCCATTTGAAGTTGTATGTGCACATTGTCCTCTTGCCTCTTTAAAGTTGTTACAATTTCTTAAAGGGATTATGCCTAAGGGAAAAGTAACTACTTTTGGACATTTTAGAAAACATAAGAGGATTAGAGGGCACCTACAACCATCAAAAGGAATGTATTGTGAGAAGTTGGCCAAAACAAGAGAAAAACAAAAATGGCAACTTCACACAACTAATTGTTCTCCAAATGCTCACCCTAACTCCTTTGCTTTGTTTCAAGATTCTCTTAGATTGATATTTGATCCGGGAGGACACACCTTGACGAAGCAAAAGTGATGGAGGAGGGCCAAGCACACCTACCCAAGGAAACCAAGGCCCAAGCCAAGGAGAGCGTCTAGACCAAGACCAAGGTGAGCGTCTAGGACGTGAAGGAGGGAGGCTATCCATGGAGCTAGACCGTCTAGGCCCCCTTACAAGATCAATGGCCAAACATGCTCAAACACAAGTAAATGAAGCCACGGATGGAAGAGAGAAGGCTTTGTATATGTTTGCATAAAGGCCCATTAGGGGTACTTAGTAGATAGGATAGTGTAGAAAGCACTTTTGATGGAAACATTCTAGAAACTAGGGTTGTGTGGCCGGTCATTGCACATGGCACATGGCTTAGCATTTAGATTTAATTTTGGCTTTCTTTTCCTTAGAAGTTAGCTTACCATTTACGTCCAAGATAGCTTATAAATAGGAAAGCTATCTCATTGTATTTTTCAAGTTTAATTGAGTAAGGTTATGCTGCCATTTTTGTGCACAAGCTTTACTTCTCCTAGAAATCTAGGCTCTAAACTTCAATCCTTTCACCTTCTCCCTTGAGCTGGCCGAACCACTCAAACACCATACTCATCATGCACCTACAAGGCCAACACAACTCCTAGGAGGGTCTTGATCATCTCACCCATTGCTTCCGCACCTTATTTTCTACTTTGATTCAAGAAGAACACATGAAAATGCCATCATTTGGTATCATGAGCTTTTGGTTCTTCAAGATGAGTAGCTTGGTCTTTTAAATTTTCAGTTCTTCTTTATTTCATATTGTCATTTAAATTCCATACTTGTCTTGCTGTTTTTTAGTTTTTAAATTGTTCTTGGTGTGCTTATGGAAGATCCAACCGAAGCACAATTGTTCAATTGATCTTGAACAAATTCTGTGCAGCTTGTGATAGGATTCCTTACACCATTGAGTGGCTGTTTTCTTTTAGGAATTTGAGTCCTTATTGCTTTCTTAATTTTGCTTCATTTTATGCTTTGAGTCTTTATTTTCTGAATCTATAAATGTTGTGTCAAGTCATGTGAATCCATATTTGTCAACAATTCTTAGTAGTCCTATTATTGGCTTGATTGTTTCTTGCTTTTGGGTCTCTTTAATTTGTTTGAATCTGCTGTTCTTTGATCCTTTGGTGCCTTTTTTATTTTTAGTTTGAGTTCATATTGTGTTTAGATCATACACAATTCTATTTCACAAATTTCCATTGTGTCTAAACTTTGGTATCTTGCTGTTTTTGTTTCCAGTTTTCAGATTCCCCTGTTTACACCTTCTCTGTTTTGGCTGTTTTAACCCAGAAAAATATTTCTACCCATAGGAAAATTCTGATTTTCTGGAAAATGCAAGTTTAAAGTGTTATAGAAAAGACAAAAAAAGAATTAGGTCAAAAGAAGCAACAGAAAAAAAATGACAAATCTTTTAAGATCAGAGTGCAAATCTGAAGCGCTCCAGCTGGCCTAACCGAACACCAATTTTGCAAAATTTATTAAAAAAAATGGTGCATCCGTTTTGAGTGAATCCAAAGCCAGATTTTAGATAAGATCCTGAATATCTTGCATAACAAATTTCAGAGCCAAATTCCAAAAATACAGATCAGCATAAATAGGGGAACAAACACGTTTTCTGGCCCACAACATTTTCCAGTGGTGCTGTTTTTTTTTATTTGGTCATCTAATCTAGTGCTTTTCTTTAGGAATTCTTTTGTGTGCCAACCTTTTATTGAGTACCTTTAATTGTTTGCTTTAATTTCTTGAATCTCTTTCTAAGTTGTCATATTATAAATCCTTTTGGTGGTACTGTTTTCTTTCAATTAAATTTGTTTCTTGCTTTTGTTCCTTGACCTCTCTTTTTGGGTGCTGGAATTTAATTTCTCCCTTGGTGCTTATGTGCATGGAATTTGACTTGGTTTAAGGTTTAGCCCTTGTGAATAGGTGCTGGAAATTGGAGAATTAAAGCCAACATTCTAAGGAGGAGACAAAGCCAAAGCCGAAACAAGCTTTCTTGAAACAAACACTACAAACACTTAGGAGATCAACAATCAAGACAACAAAGAAGTGCACTAACCAAAAGGAGGAACAACAAAGGGAGTTTTCTTATTTCCTTTGCAACTTGGTTTATTGTTAATTACCTTGTTAATTACGTTTAGACGGTGAGTGTGTCTTCAAGGGCTCAAAGTGTCCAAGAAGCCTCACCTAGGGCCGAATAGTATAGCATTCTTGATTAGTAATTGTTACTTGTTTGTAATTGCTTTTCTTTTGCTTTCATAACTACGTTTTGCATGTTTATTTTTGTTTAATTTGTGTGCTAAACCGACTAGCTTTGATTGCATAGTTAGCTTGCATTGTTTTCTTGCATTTATTTCTCAACTTATTTGTGTTCTAAGTGTTTCACTAAGAGAAAGTCTTGTGTGAAGATATTGGGGGATAGTTTTTGGCAAGGAAAAGGCTTGGTACTTAAGTAGTCCTTTGTGACTCACCTCCCTTACCTGGAAAACTACCTTCTCTAACTTTCCTAAACTTTCTCAAAGTAAAACACCTATATACACAAAGTTTTAGCCATGTCTTCTTCTTCTCACTCTCCAAAGTCTATAGAAAGTGAAGTAAAATCTTTGAAAACTCTTTTAAAAGAAGTATCCCAAGCGGTACAATTGATATCTTTTAGACAATTGGAGAATGAGAACAAAATCAATGAGTTGGCTAAAGCTCAAGAAGAGAAGTCACAAAAATCACAAAAATCAAAAAAAACTCATGCATCCCATTCTCAAAGTATTGAGTCTCTAGGGGAGGGAAGCCGTAGAATCAATGATTATTACCAACCACCCCCTAGAAGAACTAGGCAAAGGGAACAAGAGGTGCCAAGGGAAACAAGAGTAGACCTACCTCATTTTCATGGAAAAGAAAATGTAGAAGTATATCTAGATTGGGAGATGAAGGTAGAGCAACTCTTTGCTTGCCATAGGGTAAGTGAGGAACGAAAAGTACCCTTAGCCACCCTTAGTTTCCAAGGGAACGCCATGTATTGGTGGACCTCTCTCGAAAGAGATAGACGTCTTCATAGGGAACCTTCCATTACATATTGGAATGACCTTAGGGGAGCCCTAAGACGTCGACATATACCTTCCTACTACCATAGGGAGTTGATGGACAAGCTCCAAAGACTCCAACAAAAGAACATGAGTGTGGAAGAGTATAGGCAAAAAATGGAGCTCTACATGATGAGAGCCTCCATTAGAGAAGAGGAGGAAACTACCATAGCTAGGTTCCTTAGTGGCCTATCACTTG
Source organism: Phaseolus vulgaris (assembly GCF_051622355.1). Taxonomy (NCBI): domain Eukaryota; kingdom Viridiplantae; phylum Streptophyta; class Magnoliopsida; order Fabales; family Fabaceae; genus Phaseolus; species Phaseolus vulgaris. The sequence goes on along the minus strand of NC_143505.1, from coordinate 27,944,551 downwards.
AGATAAGAGATAGAGTAGAGCTCTTACCTTATCAAGACTTGAATGATTTGGTTCAACTTTGCATTAAAGTTGAGCAACAAAACTTGCGCAAAACCTCAAGTCAAAAGGTGAGCCCCTATTCTAGTTTTTATCCCAAGAAAGAGTTTAGAAGGGAGGGTAGTACATCCAAGGAAAAACCAAAAGAGCCTACCAAGCCCTTCACCAAAGAAACCTCAACCCCACCCATCCGAGCTAGAGATGTTAAATGTTTTAAGTGCTATGGTAGAGGGCATGTGCAAGCACAATGTCCAAACCAAAGGACTTTGTTTCTTAAAGGTGTAGATGAGTACACTAGTGGCGAGGATGAGCCTAGGGAGAGAGAGGAAGGGGGAGAGGATGGGAGGGTAGCTCCACTAGAGGGAGAATTGCTTATGATTAGGAGAACCCTCAACAATCACCCTAGCACATCCATGGAAACACAAAGGGAGAACATCTTTCATACAAGATGCAATGTTTTAGAAAATATATGTTCCCTCATTGTGGATAGTGGATCTAGTTGTAATTGTTGTAGTGCTAGGATGGTTGAAAAGCTTAAACTACAAGTAGTTCCTCACCCAAAACCTTACAAACTTCAATGGCTTAATGAAAATGGGGAACTACATGTAGACAAGCAAGTGGAAATCAAGTTTTCCATAGGGAACTACAAAGACAAAGTTTTATGTGATGTAGTGCCTATGGAAGCTTGCCATATCTTATTAGGGAGACCATGGCAATTTGATAAGAAAACCTTGCATGATGGTCTCACTAACGAGATTTCCTTCACCCATAAGTATAAGAAGTTTGTACTTAGTCCTTTACCACATTCTCAAGTGGTGAAAGACCAAATACAAATGAAACAAAAGAGGGATGAGGAAAACAAAAAAAAAAAAAGAGCTAGAAAAAGAGAAAATCCTTAGGGATAGGAAGGCGTGGGAGAAGAGTGTTCCTTCCCACAAGGTTGGTCAACAAGAAAAACCTCTTGAAAATGTTTTTGAAAACTTGCTTCTTGTTGAACAACCAAGCCTTATCTTTTGTAAAGGAGCACTTACATGCACTGCCACAAGTAGTGAACTCATGGTTTTACCTCCTCAAGTAGAAAACCTTTTGAGTGAATTTGAAGATCTATTCTTCCAAGAAGGACCCATTGGGCTTCCTCCTCTTAGGGGGATAGAACATCAAATTGACTTTATACCAGGGGCAAGCCTACCAAATAGGCCTGCTTATAGAACCAACCCCGAGGAAACAAAGGAGATAGAATCACAAGTTCAAGACTTGTTGGAGAAGGGTTGGGTTCAAAAGAGCCTAAGCCCTTGTGCTGTACCTGTCTTGTTGGTGCCCAAAAAGGATGGAAAATGGCGTATGTGTTGTGATTGTAGAGCAATCAACAACATCACCATCAAGTATAGGCATCCAATCCCAAGGCTTGATGATATGCTTGATGAATTGCATGGGTCAACTCTATTCTCCAAGATTGACCTTAAAAGTGGATATCACCAAATTCGAATCAAGGAGGGTGATGAGTGGAAAACCGCTTTTAAGACCAAATTTGGATTATATGAGTGGTTGGTGATGCCCTTTGGGCTTACTAACGCTCCAAGCACATTCATGAGGCTTATAAATCACACCTTGAGGGATTGTATAGGTAAATATGTAGTAGTTTACTCTGATGATATCTTAGTATATAGTAAAACCCTAGAAGACCATCTAAGCCACCTTAGGGAAGTTCTTCTAGTCCTTAGGAAAAATAGTCTTTTTGCCAATAGGGATAAGTGTACCTTTTGTGTAGATAGTGTAGTCTTCTTAGGCTTTATAGTAAACAAAAAGGGGGTGCATGTAGATCCCGAGAAAATCAAAGCCATCCGCGAGTGGCCAACTCCACAAAATGTAAGTGAAGTAAGAAGTTTTCATGGGTTAGCTAGCTTCTATAGAAGGTTTGTGCCTAATTTTTCTAGCCTAGCTTCTCCTTTGAATGAACTTGTAAAAAAAGATGTTGCATTTTGTTGGAATGAAAAGCATGAGCAAGCCTTTCAAAGGCTAAAAGCTCAACTCACCAATGCACCCATCCTATCTCTCCCAAATTTTTCCAAAACTTTTGAGATAGAGTGTGATGCATCGGGGGTAGGCATATGTGCGGTTTTGTTGCAAGGTGGACACCCCATTGCTTATTTTAGTGAAAAACTCCATGGTGCCACCCTCAACTACCCCACCTATGACAAAGAGCTCTATGCTCTTGTGCGAGCCCTAAAGACTTGGGAACACTACCTTGTGTCCAAAGAATTTGTAATCCATAGTGATCACGAGTCTTTAAAATATTTAAAGGGCCAACACAAGCTCAACAAGAGACATGCTAAATGGAAGGAATTTCTTGAACAATTTCTTTATGTAATCAAATACAAGAAAGGGAGCACCAATATAGTGGCCGATGCTCTTTCAAGATGACACACACTCTTTTCAAAACTAGGTGCCCAAATTCTTGGATTTGACCACATAAGAGAGCTTTACCAAGAAGATCAAGAACTCTCATCCATCTATGCCCAATGTCTACATAGAGCACAAGGAGGTTACTATGTGTCCGAGGGATATCTTTTTAAAGAAGGAAAACTTTGCATTCCCCAGGGAACACATAGAAAACTCCTTGTCAAAGAATCACATGAAGGGGGACTCATGGGCCATTTTGGAGTTGATAAGACTCTAGATCTTTTAAAAGCAAAATTTTGTTGGCCACACATGAGGAAAGATGTCCAACGACATTGTTCTAGATGTATCTCATGTTTAAAAGCAAAGTCTAGAACAATGCCGCATGGACTCTACACCCCTTTGCCGATTGCAAATGCTCCTTGGGAAGACATTAGCATGGACTTCATTTTAGGACTTCCTAGGACTGCAAGAGGCCATGACTCTATCTTTGTGGTAGTGGACCGTTTTAGCAAAATGTCCCACTTTATTCCATGCCACAAAGTAGATGATGCTCAAAATATTTCTAAACTCTTCTTTAGAGAAGTGGTGAGACTCCATGGTCTCCCTAGAAGTATAGTGTCCGATAGAGATCCCAAGTTTATAAGCCACTTTTGGAAAACTCTTTGGGGTAAACTTGGAACGAGACTACAATTTTCAACTTCTTGTCATCCTCAAACGGATGGGCAAACCGAAGTAGTCAATAGATCTCTTGGAACTATGCTTAGGGCTATCATGAAGGGCAGCCACAAATCTTGGGATGAGTACCTTCCCCACATTGAATTTGCTTACAATAGAGTAGTTCACAAGACTACTAATGCTTCTCCTTTTGAGGTAGTATATGGTTTTAATCCTCTCACGCCCATGGATTTGATACCCCTTCCTAATCCACAAGATTTTGTGCATAAGGAAGGAGTACTCAAAGCTGATTTTGTCAAGAAAATGCATGAGAAGATTAAAATTCAAATACAACAACAAAATGAGAAGTACACAAAATACAACAACAAAGGGAAGAGAGAAATAATTTTTGAGGAAGGAGACTTAGTTTGGCTTCACCTTCGCAAAGATAGATTTCCAAATCAAAGGAAGTCCAAACTAAGTCCCCGAGGTGATGGACCTTTCCAAGTTCTCAAGCGAGTCAACAACAATGCATATAAGTTGGACCTACCTCTTGAATATGGAGTACATGACACTTTTAATGTAATTGATCTTTCTCCATTTGTAGGTACCAATGACGATGACGAGCTGGATTTGAGGACAAATCCTTTCCAAGGGGGAGGGGATGATGGAGGAGGGCCAAGCACACCTACCCAAGGAAACCAAGGCCCAAGCCAAGGAGAGCGTCTAGACCAAGACCAAGGTGAGCGTCTAGGACGTGAAGGAGGGAGGCTATCCATGGAGCTAGACCGTCTAGGCCCCCTTACAAGATCAATGGCCAAACATGCTCAAACACAAGTAAATGAAGCCACGGATGGAAGAGAGAAGGCTTTGTATATGTTTGCATAAAGGCCCATTAGGGGTACTTAGTAGATAGGATAGTGTAGAAAGCACTTTTGATGGAAACATTCTAGAAACTAGGGTTGTGTGGCCGGTCATTGCACATGGCACATGGCTTAGCATTTAGATTTAATTTTGGTTTTCTTTTCCTTAGAAGTTAGCTTACCATTTACGTCCAAGATAGCTTATAAATAGGAAAGCTATCTCATTGTATTTTTTAAGTTTAATTGAGTAAGGTTATGCTGCCATTTTTGTGCACAAGCTTTACTTCTCCTAGAAATCTAGGCTCTAAACTTCAATCCTTTCACCTTCTCCCTTGAGCTGGCCGAACCACTCAAACACCATACTCATCATGCACCTACAAGGCCAACACAACTCCTAGGAGGGTCTTGATCATCTCACCCATTGCTTCCGCACCTTATTTTCTACTTTGATTCAAGAAGAACACATGAAAATGCCATCAAAAAGGCTGCTATCCGAGATCAAGTCAGCAAATCAGAGGATAGATCTTCTCTAGAAGGAGGAGATGATGGACACCATCCAGCCACAACCATCCCCCTAAACAGCAAAAAGCATTGGATTTGAGGACAAATCCTTTTCAAGAGGGAGGGGATGATGGAGGAGGGCTTAAGCTCACCACACTATGAAAGCCAAGCTTCCAAGGCTAGACGGTCTAGCCTATGATGAGGAGCGTCTAGACTCAAAGAGGAGCGTCTAGCCTATGATAAGGAGCGTCTAGGCCATGATGAGGAGCGACTACATAAGGAGCATCAAGGAAGAGTCGTAGACCGTCTAGCTTCACATACACATGGGACAAGCTACAGTTGTGAAGAGAAGGCCTTGTGCAAGTTACATGGAGGCCCATTAGGGGTGCTTAGTAATTAGAGTAGTGTAGAAAGCATAAATGAGTGAACATTCTAGAATCTCTTTAGCTTGGCCGGTCATGAGCACATGTGCCATGTGCTTGGTGATTTGCATTTCATTTGGCTTTCATTTCATTAGACATTAGCTTAGTTTTTACGGTTCTATAGCCTATAAATAGGAAGGCTATCTGTTGTATTTTCCAAGTTTATTGTGAGTAAAGTTATGCTGCCAATTTGTGCCAAGCTTTGCTTCTCCCTAGAATTCTAGGCTCTAAACTTCACATCCTTCACCTTTCCTTGGGCTGGCCGAACCTCCCAATATTCATACACACCATGCACCTTCAAGATCAACATCACTCTTAGGAGGATCTTGCACACACACATCCATTGCTTCCGCACCATCTCTTACATGATTCAAGAAGACCTTCATGAAATTTGCCATCAACAACACAATAAGAAATCTATAAGAACGCATGAAAGTAAAGGCATTTTTGAACCGCAGTTTTTTATTTGCTGGAAAAAGTATGAATTTCCTTTAATGGACTCCTGAAGGATGTGAAAAAAGGACAATGAATTCACTCCAGAAAGTTTCTCACTCAAATCAATAACATTACAATCTTTTCTATTTAAATTCATCTTCAAGGTTTATAGTGAAATTAAATATTTTAAATTTGTATTTATTTAATATTTTGAATAATTTAACCATTTTATTTACGTATGACATTAAATATTGAGAGTTTTTTTTTTATCAATTTTAAATAATTTAAGAATTTAATTTATTTTTGGGTTTTTATTAAATAATTTAGATTTTGTATTTATTTAGGATTTTGAAAGTTTTAAAATTTTTATTTATTTTATATTATTATTTAATTAGGAAATATAATAATTTAAGATTTTAAAAAACATAAAATCTTTATTAATTTTAAATTTTTGTTTAAGAATTAAATAAAATAATTTAGGAATTTTTTGAATAATAATTTAGAACGCACGGAAATGAACGCATTATTTTAAACCAACTTTTTTATTTATAAATGACAGAAACTTTTATTTTATTTTATTTATTTTAGATTTTTATTTAAGTAGAACATAAAATAATTTAAGAATTTTAAAAATTTATTTTAATATGACATAAAATAAGTTAAAATTTGCATTTATTTAAAATTTTGAATAATTTAGAATTTATTTATCTCACATTTTTTATTTATGTAGAACATTCAATAATTTATGATTTGTATTTATTTAGTAGTTTCAACAATCTAAAATTTTTATTTATTGTAAAGTTTTATTTAATTAGGAGATTAAATAATTTAGATCTGTATTTATTTTAATATTTTGAACAATTTATGAATTTCATTTATTCCAAATTTTTATTTAGGAATTTCAATAATTTTGAAATTTTATTTTGGATTTTCAATAATTTTTGAATTCAGTTTATTTTTTATTTTATTTAAGTAGAACATTAAATAATTTAAATTTTTTATTTATTTAGGGTTTTAAAAATTTTAGAATTTATTTTTTTTAGATTATTATTTAAGTAGAAAATAAAATAATTTAGGATTTGTATTTGTTTAGTATTTTGGAAAACTTAGAAATCTTATTAATTTTAGATTTTTATCCAAGAGAAATTAAAGAATTTCAGATATGAATATATTTAGATTCTTGAGTAATTTAAAAATTTTATTGATTTTTAATTTTTATTTAAAAATAATATTATAATTTTTTGGATTTTTCTTTATTTAGGATTTTGAAAATCTTATAAATTTCATATTTTTATTTAAGTAGGTTATATAATTTTTTTTAGGCAAGTTTTTTTTTTCTGATCGGATTTTTTTATTTAAGTAGATTTTTTTCTTCTAAATGACGTTTCAACTTTTCCATGATTTTCCACTTTGTTGTTTTAATACTTCAAGAGCTATTTAATAAATTATTTATTATGTTGATGTCACACAATGAATTTTAATTAAATTATAAATTTTTTTACCTCTTGTAATTATTAGTTTTATTATTTATATTATTATTAATATTTAAATTTTGTTTATCAGTTGTTATTATTTTCGAAAATTATTTCACATTTGTTGCTTCAATATTTGTTTTTTTGAATATTTATTGTCTTTGTTATTTTTCATGCATTGTTTGCATTGTCCAAGAATAGTCCTTTGACCTTTTTAATCTTCATGAGTACAACAGTAATGGTAGTTAACTTAAACCCTATAAGCAACATACCTCACTACACATGTTTATGAAGTTAAATCTTCCATTGATTTGCAACCTTAGTATTTCATCCCAATCTGAATCTGACATGGTCTAAAGAAAGCGTGATATTAGAGAACCAAGAACATAAAAAAGAATTAGAGAAAACAAACCAAAAAACATTTTGGCAAACAATTCAAATAGGTATGTTATAGATGCACCAAAAAATGAAAAGAAAAGATTAAAGAATCACCTTTTATTCAGAAAAGAAGAAAGTTAGTAACTTTGATTAGAAACCCTAAGAACAAAAAAAAAAAAATGTAAGAAACAAATAACTCAAAACATAAATAAAGCTGCAGAAAAAGTAAGAAAAAACTGCAGAAAAAGTAAGAAACAGATAACCAAAAAGATAAAAAAAAACGGGAGAAAATGAACCAAAAGACATTTTGGCAAACAATCTAAACATGTATGTTATGGATACACCAAAAAAAATGAAAAGAAATGATAAAAGAGTTACATTTTCTTCAAAAAAAGATAAAAGTTCGGAACTTTAATCAGGAACCCTAAAAAACAGAAAATCAAGAACATAAAGAAACTCCATTAACGATTTCATCAGCAAAAAAATGAACAATGAAAACAACAATGAGAACAAAGTAAGGAAAAGATTTCACCTTGATGCTGAAACAAAAGATGGATATGAACGAAAATCCCATTCCACTTGCACTACAGGTTGCTGCAGAAACTAAAATGTAGATGAAAAAAAGGTGTTAAAAATTTGCCAAAGAAAGTTTAACAACAAAAAAGATATCTCTTTTAGTGGAAGTCCAAACCCTAAGTAGCCCAAAAAAATCCATTAACGATTAATCACCAAAAAAATGAACAATGAAAATAACCATGAGGATAGATGAACTGAAGAAGGAAAAGATCTCACCTTGGTGCTTGAACATAAGATGGATATGAACGAAAATCCATTCCACTTCCACTACCGGTTGCTGCAGAAACTGAAATGTACATGGAAAAACTCCAGAAAAGATTAAATCACCAAAAAAATGAACAATGAAAAAAAAACCATGAGGACAGACGAACAAAAGAAGGAAAAGATCTCACCTTGGTGCTTGAACATAAGATGAATATGAACGAAAATCCATTCCACTTCCACTACTGGTTGCTGCAACAAAACTGGAATGTAGATGGAAAAACTCCAGAAAAGATTATATCAGCAAAAAAGTGAGAAATGGAAAAAAAAAAAACCATGAGGACAGACAAACAGAAGAAGGAAAAGATCTCACCTTGGTGCTTGAATATAAGATGGATATGAACGAAAATCATTCCACTTCCACTATTGGTTGCTACAGACAATGAAATGTAGATGGAAAATGATGGAAGAGGGCCAAGCACAACCTTCCATGAAAGGCAAGAGCCAAGTCAAGAGCGTCTAAGACAAGCTAGGAGCGTCTAAGACCAAGCTAGGAGCATCTAAGACAAGCTAGGAGCGTCTAGGACAAGAAGGCCAAGCTAGGAGTGTCTAGGACAAGCTAGGAGCGTCTAGGACAAAGAAGACTTGGATCAAACTATGAATGGGAGAGTGTCATTCTAGCACATATTCCGTGAAGGCCCATCAAGTGTAGTTTAGCTTTAATTCGGGTGTAAATAGCATAGCCATGTGGACAAATGTTTATTTTTCTGCACATTAGAATTAAGGATGAGTTAACCTTGATTAGCTAAAGGTTTCTAGAAACCTTCACTAATCAAGGGACGGTTTTGAGAAGCCATGTGCACCCATGTGCTCCATGTGCCCATGTGCCTCACATTTCCATTTCATTTGGCTTACATTTCATCTTCTCTTAGCTTAACATTTACGGCCTCCTTAGCCTATAAAAGGAGAAGCCTATCACTTGTATTTGCAAGATTAATGAGAGTAATGTTATGCTGCCAATTTAGTGCCATACATTGCCTTTGCCTAGTTTTTAGGACTTAATCTTCTCTTCACCATTTACCAAGAGGGCTAGCCGAACCTCCCTTTTTCCATACATTTCATGCACCTTCAAGGTCACCACAACTCCTAGGAGGACCTTGCCCACTTTCACCATAGCTTCCGCACCATATTCACAAACATCCAAGAAGAGCTCCATGAGAATGCCATCATTTGGTATCAAAAGCATAGGTTCTTCAAGGATGAGTAGTTCTTGGTCCTTTTCATTTTGAGTTCTTCTTTAGTGCGTGTTGTTCTTTACATTCCATATTGTCTTGCTGTTTTTTAATTTTTGCTTTGAATTGGTGTGCTGTTTGGAAATTCCAATCGGTGCATCTTGTTCAATTGTTCTTGAGTAATCTTTATGCAATTTTTGGTAGGATTCCGTACACTTTGTGTTGCTGTTTTATTTTAGGTATTTGAGTCCTTATTGCAATTTTATTTGGTTCATTTTATGCTCTTTGAGTCTTTTAATTTTTGAATCTATGTGTTTTGTCTAGTCATGTTTTTCCAAAATGTCATCAAATCATAGTAGTACTTTGTTTGGCTTATTTGTTTCTTGATTTTGGTCTAAATGTTTGTTTTGAATCTGCTGTGTTTTTGATCCTTTGGTGCCTTTTATTTTTAGCTTGAGTTCATATTTGTGTTTAGATCTACACAAATTCCTTTTCACCAATTCCATTGTGTTTTTCTTTTGGTATCTTGCTGTTTTTTCCAGATTTTACAGAATCCCCTGTTTTGCATAACTCTGTGCTGGCTGTTTTGCTTAAGAAAATTATTTTCCCACATACGAAATTTCTGATTCTTTGGATTATACAATATTGAGGTGTTACAGAAAAGATAAAAAAAGAATCAGTTCAAAAGAGTCAATAGAAAAAAAAATGATAAATATTATAAAAACAGTGTGCAAATCTGGTGCTACAGTTGGCGTAACTGAACACTGATTTTAGAAAATTTATTAAAACAAAATGGTTCATGCGTTTGGAGTGAAACCAACGCCAGAATTTAGTTAAGATATTGAATTATTAGCATATAAATTTTCAGAATCAAATCTTAAAAGGACAGCTCAGCATAAATCGGGGGAAATCACGTTCTCTAGCCCACAACAATTTTTCAGTGGTGCTGTTTTTGATTTTGAAATCAATTCTAGTGCTATTCTTAGGATCCATTTTGTGTGCCTACCTTTCTTTGAGTACCTTTATTTGCTTGTCTAATATTTCTTTGGAACTCTTTCTAGTTGTCACATTTTAATTCCATTTGTGTGGTACTGTTTTTCCAATTAATTCTTTGGCCTCTAAATTTGGTGTTGGATTGTTTCTCAATTGGTGCTTATTTGAGTGGAAATTTCACTTGAGTGAGGTCTAGTTTGCTTGATAGGTGCTGGATTGGAGAATTAATTCCCTAATTCTAAGAGGAATAAAGGTAAGGGCAGAAAACAAATACCTACCAAAAACACCACAAACATTGGAAGACCCAACCAAGAAAAGACAACCAAGGAAGTGCCAATAGCAAAAAAAAAAAAAGAAAAGATCAACAAAGGGAGTTTTCTTTATTTCTTTGCAACTTAACTTTTGTTAATTACTTCTTTAATTACGTGATTAGACGGTGAGTGTGTTTTCAAGGGCTCCAAGTGTCCAAGAAGCCTCACCTAGGGCCGACTAGTGTAGAACTATCTAGTTTAGCAATTGTTAATTGTTTAATTGCATCTCTTTGCTTTAGCTAGTTACGTTTTTAATTGTCTTGTATTGCTTAAAGCTTTGTTAATTCTTTGCTTGGTTAATTAGCTAGTTTGCATTGTTTTCTTGCATTAAAATCTGATTTCTCCAACTTAATTGTGTTTTAAGTGGTTTACTAAGAGAAAGCTTTGTGTGAAGACATTGAGGGATAGTTTTTGGCTAAGGCAAAGACTTGGTATTTAAGTAGTCCACTGTGACTCACCTCCCTTACCTGGAAGACTACCTTCTTTGACTTCCCTAAATTTTCTCAAAGTAAAACACTTCTATACACAAAGCTCTAGCCATGTCTTCTCATTCTGCAAAGTCTATTGAAAGTGATGTAAAGTCCATGAAATCTCTTTTAAAACAAATTGCAAAGGACGTACAACACATTTCATATAGACAATTGGAAAATGAGTCTAAAAAAATCCCAAAGTTCAAAAAAATCCAATAGCCATCCATCTCTTTCACAAATCCAAGAATCCCTAGGGGAGGGAGCCTTAGAATCGATGATTACTACCAACCACCCCCTAGGAGAAATAGAAAAAGAGAGGAAGAGAGCCCAAGGGAAGTCAGGGTAGACCTACCCCATTTCTATGGTAAGGAAGATGTAGAGGTATACCTAGATTGGGAGATGAAAGTCGAACAACTCTTTTCTTGCCATAGGGTGAGTGAAGAAAGGAAGGTACCCTTAGCAACCCTTAGTTTCCAAAGCAATGCCATGTATTGGTGGACCTCTCTAGAGAGAGACCGACGTCTTCATAGGGAGCCTCCCATAGAATATTGGAATGACCTTAGGGGAGCCCTAAGACGTCGCCACATACCTTCCTACTACCATAGGGAGTTAATGGACAAGCTCCAAAGACTCCAACAAAAGAACATGAGTGTGGAAGAGTATAGGCAGAAAATGGAGCTCTACATGATGAGAGCATCCATTAGAGAGGAAGAAACCACCACCATATCTAGGTCTCTAAGTGGGCTCAACCTTGAGATAAGGGATAGAGTAGAACTTCTACCTTACCAAGACTTGAATGACTTGGTTCAACTTTGCATTAAAGTTGAACAACAAAATTTGCGCAAAACTTCAAGTCAAAGGGTGGGTTCTTACTCCAACTTTTATCCCAAGAAAGACTTTAAAAGGGAGGGTAGCACATCTAGAGATGAACCCAAAGAAACTACCAAACCTTTAGTGAAAGATGCCTCCACCCCATCCATCTGTGCTAGGGACACCAAGTGTTTTAAGTGTTTTGGAAGAGGGCATGTGCAAGCGCAATGTCCCAAAGGGCTTTGTTCTTAAAAGGAAAAGATGAGTACACTAGTGGTGATGTGATTCCAATAGCATAGAAGAGAAAGATTCTTGATCTTCTTAGGAATCAACTTGAGTTGGACAATAGTTAGGCACTTTTCTTAGAATTGGATCAATGTTCTAAGTCAAGAACTCACCAAAACTAGCACCAAATCCAAAACTCATATGGAAGTTCCAATTTGATCAAATTGAACCGAAAAGAATGGAACAAAAGATAAGCAAACTGAAATAGAAGTGCTGGAAATTAAACACACCGAACCAAATCAAACAAAGGAAGAACAGCTTGCTGGAAAATGTAAATAGCCGAACCAAAAAAGGCAAGAACAATCATACTAGACATGAAAAAGAAGAAGACACAAAGCTAGAGAAAAGAACACTTATGGAGATGGAAGAGATGGTGATTGATCACGCCACTTGGAGTATGGATGCTCCAAGATTAGTGTGTTGCCGCCACTTGAGGACACCATGGATCCATCAAGATAAGACTAGAGAAGAAGGCTCAAAAGCTCTCCAATGCTCACTCAAAATTTGAGTATAGTTTCTTTACTCTAAATTCCAATCTGAATTTTACAAAGGGAGCACCTCTATTTATAGCCTAAGGTGATGAAATGCAAGCTACACAAATTCAAAAACTCCCTCCTAAAAAGCTTCTAGAACCGGCGCCAAAGACAGTGCATGAGGAAGGTGTGACCTCTTCCTTCACTTTGGCACCTCCTATTCTACTCCTACACCTATCTACTAACGCACCCCCCCTCTTAAAGCTCCTAACTAAAGCCTAAAAGATGCTATAACAATAGAGGTTTATAATGTTTCCCTCTAAGCACCTTCAACCAAAGAAATTACAAAAAGAGAAAATAATTGTCCCCTAGCTCCTAAAGCTTTGAACATGCTTCTTGTAAGCCTTTGAGGTGGATTTTGACCTCCATGGGCGTCCTCCATTTGCGCCTCTACCTCTTCTTGATCTTGTTGATTGGCCTCCATGTCCACTTGAGCTTGATCTCCATCATACTCCCCGAGTTGGAGAGAATTCGACCACGAATTCTGGAGACCTACAGAAAAAGGAGTTAGATCGCTGACATTAAAAGTATGACTACCTAAGAATGTATCAGGCATATCTAACTCATAAGCATTGTCATTAATCCTCTTGAGGATTTGGAAAGGTCCATCCCCTCGAGGCATTAGTTTGGACTTCCTTTGAGTAGGAAAGCGATCCTTCCTCAAGTGAAGCCAAACCCAATCGCCCTCATCA